>NW_021604819.1:0-11561 GCF_004785775.1 Grammomys surdaster
AACCACTGACTTAGGGGCAGTTGATCATAGGATGGCCACAGGTTCTAGGTCAAGGTTTATGACTTTTGGGGATCTTTTGGTATACATGGGGTGCCATGGTTAGAAATGAGCTCTATATGGTAAGAGACCTTCTCACCAGACTAAGCTGGAAGCAGGAATCAGGGGAGCCTATTGAGGAAAGCTGGAAGCCTAACCAGGACTTCTCCATGAATCTGTCCCTGCAGGCATGGGGGAAAGAGTTAAAGGACCCCACCTCATTAGTGCCCTGGACTACTTGAGGGAGACACCCGGGGCAAGCTTATCAGTGGCAAGGGCCCTTCCAGCAGCTCCCAGAAGCTCAGGGACATTCAATATATATTATTTTCCCTAAAGGAGATTCTCCCATTTCATAATATCGATGGTTTCTCAACTTGGTCCATGTCAGGGCTAAGCTTGTATCTCTACAGAACAAGTGGTCCTTCCAGAAAAGGCACCGAGGGAGTAGATAATATGGGGCCGATCCCAGGGAAGGTTCACGACCTTTGAACTCTGGGGCCAGGTGGGTCAGACCTCATAAAGCCCCAGGATACTTGATGTTATCTTTTTCATTTTACATTATTTGAGTCAGGGTCTCAAGTAGCCCTTATTGGCTTGGAACTCGCTGTGTAGAACAGGTTGGTCTCAGACTTGTGTCCAGATTCCTGGTTTGGGGAGTACAGATATGAGCCACAGTGTCTGCTGAGCACTGAGCTCTGATATTGAGGGACCCAGGATCCAAGGGATAGGGATGATCATGAGACAACCCTGGGGAAGGGGGCCAGCGGCTGAAGGAACTCACTGATACTTGGCTCTTCCTCACTGCGTTTCAAGGCTGCTACTGTTCTTTATGCTGGAGCATGGGAAAGGCAAGGCTGTCTGGCGCTCCCTAGGGTTCAAAGGCTGGAATGCAGCTGAGGTGAAAAAGGAAGGACCCGAGCTCTGAGGCTTGTGTGAGGCATTCCCTCTAGGTGCCTGAATTCTCTCGGGTGTATGATGCCTAAATAACTGTTAGGAACAGATCTGATATGGTTGATCTGAGAAAGCAAATGTATCAGTACTACTCGAACTCTGTAGAACGGTCTGGAACTACCTCTCCCAACCTTGATAAACAAAACATCTCTCAGCTTCCACAGCAGTGTGGCAAAACATGAGACTGGGACTTAGGGAATCAGGAGTCAGAGTCCAAGTCATCACTGATTCAGCCCTGGTGTGTATGTGTGTGTGGTGAAGACATCAGCTCCAGCAATGGGGAGTCTCTGCCCTGTGTATGTGTGTGTGTGTGTGTGTGTGTGTGTGTGTGTGTTTAGTGAAGACATCAGCTCCAGCAATAGGAAGTTTCTGCCCTGTGGTTTGCTCTCTTGGCACAGGTAGCACTCTCAGGAAGCTTGAGGGGCTAACACCCAATCCTGTATAAGGCTCACAATGATGCCTGTGGCCAGACAGGACTATCCAGAGATGGGATGGCTGAAGGGGACTATGGCAGCCTGGCTTCGAAGGGCGGAGGGTATCAGAGGGAGGGTTGGAAGTGGTGAGGTATGCGGAGACCCAGGAGTCCAGCTGCACTGTGTGGAAAGGAGGTGTAGCCTGGGATGTGCTGCCTAGTGACTTGGCAGGTTCCCATGCTGCTCGCTGGCTGAGCTCTGGTGTCCATTAATCTTGAGCCAGCACACCCTGCTCAGCCTTGCACAGGCTCTTCACACGTTTCACCGTGGCAAAGCAACTACAGACTGGCTAGAATCTTTATCTTAAAGCTGCGATATCAGAACATCTCAACCCCCTGGTTTGGTGACTGACTTGGGGTATGAAGTATTTTGGAGGGGCTGGTGATAACTGATAGCAATTCTGCTGGACTTGCTGGGAGCGAGACACATGCTCTTCTTCGGCATGCACTGACCTGCAGTTTAGACTTAGAACTCCCATGGAGTGTTGCCCTCATGTAGAAATTAGGGCAGCGGCAAGCAGTACACTCTGTCTTGGTACATTTCTCCAGTTCTTGGATTAAGCCTCAATGGAAATTTCTTCTAGGACCTTTTACTCATAGAAAACCCGAACATCTCTTTTTACCATTACGAATTTGAGTCTGATCTCCATGGATTCTCAGTGTAGATGGTGGATCGCTGTCATTTCTACCATTGTTCCCTAATCTCTGGTCCTCATACGCAGGCTGATACACCTGTGCTGGCACACTCCGATGATATCCCCAGAGCTGAGCAGAGCTGGAACTGTTTATATACTGCACAGGAATGCTACCATTCTCAGGCACGGTGCTTCAGGGGAGAAGCAGGATCAGCAGGACACAGTTCTTGCTTTCAAGGAATTTATAGACTTGGGACATGCTATTAAATGAGCCACAGCGTACAGTGGGACACTATGTACACTTATGCAAGTCTATGCAAAACCCAGAAGGCACCTAAGGGAAGGAATTCTGCCTGGCAAGGGGAGGGAGGGGAGCCACCAAGGACTTGATTTGGATGACAAAATGAGAGTAGGGCTGGAGGCAGGTTATGCTCCAGGGTACCAACTTCCTTGCTTAGGTGGCAGTGGTTCTTTGGTTGTCCGCCCCCTCACCCCCGCCCCCCTTTACCCCCGCTCACCATGGATTAACTGTTTTTAACTCATAATGTTTCCTGTAGAAAAGCTGAACCTAGCCTCTCTGGTGATAAACTAAAGTCATTTGGTCACGTGAACTACCTACCCTGCAGTCTCTAGCCCAAGGAATGATGAGTATTTTATTTTTAAAAAATTGTTTACTGGGGCGGAACACACCCAGAGGCTCTCCCGAGGTCATGTGGTACAGGCAGGTGCTGCTACAATGAGCAGGTATGTGATGGAGAGATGGGAGAGAAAGAGAAGAGGAATGCAAAGCTCTGTGAAGACAGGCAGAGCTGGGGACCCGAGGGTGGTGAAGAACGGCCTGGTGTGAGTAGCCACCTGTCCACGGTGAGGTCCTGGTCTGTTCTGCTGCTGAAGACCATGTCTTGGCCGGTGGTCGTGCAGCACTGGGGGTCTGTGTTGATGTCCACGGCCCATGTTACCACCAATGGCCATGTGGAAGTCCCTGGTCTAGGCTGCTGCCTGGGGCCATGCTGATGGCTGAGCAGAGCTGGCCCCGCCCCTCACCTGGGCAAGGCAGGAGAGCTGGTGGGCTGACCAACTCCTTTACTACCCAGAGCTTTAAGTTGGCCCACTCCAACATTTACCCCATGTATGAATTGCTGGGGCACATACATGGGCCAGTCCTGTAGATCCAAAGCTTCAAGATCTCCACAGCAGAGGGCAACAAAAGAATATCCAAGAGGAGTCCCAGTCAGGATCTGGTATAGATGATGTAGCAAAAGGCAGAGGCCTCGAAGCAGAATAATGAACATTCTCAAGTAAAGCTGTTTGGGTAAAAGGGTGTCCTGTGTGACACGGTGAAGCTTTTGCAGTCAGATTTTTTGGTTTTATTTTTTATTTTTCTTTGGGACGGGTGCAGGGTTGCAGTGGACAGAGGACAAAGATGGAGGGATGGGGAGATGAGTGGGATTGGCATGCATGATGTGAAGTTCACAAAGAATCAGTAAAAATTAAAAAAAATATTAAAAATTGTTTATTGGGACTGGGGATGTGGCTCAGTTGTTAGAGTGCTTGTTTAGCATGCATAAAGCCTCAGGCTTGATCCCAGCAACATGTAGAACCAGTGTGGCAGCTCAGGCCCATGTTTCTACCAGTCAGGAGCATCAGATGTTCAAGGCATGCCTTGGCTTCTTAGCAAGATCAAGGGCAGACTGGGTCTGAACAACAACATTAATATAATAATAATAATAATAATAATAATAAATATTTTAAAAATAATAATAGGGTTTGGGGCTCAGCAGGTAAAGTACTTGTAACCTGTAGTTCAAGCATAAAGGCCTGAACTCACATCCCCAAGACTCATGTAAAACGCTGGTCATGGCGCAGGTGTCTGTATCACACACATGCTGGGAAGGGTGGATCCCAGGGCTCACTGGCTGACTAGTTTATCCAATCAGTAGCTCCAGGTTCAGTGAAGGGACCTTGTCTCAAAAACTAAGGTGGAGAGGACTGAGAAAGATACCTGACTTTGATCTCTGGCCTCCATGTACACGTATGCACTTCTGTGTATGTATGCACACATGAACACATACCACACACTTGATTTTTTTTTTACAAAGAGTAGAGAGGTTCCAAAGGAAGAAGTGTCCTGGCCCGATGATACCGGAAATGTATCCCTAGCCCACACCACAGACTTGGTGCAGGTTTATTATCTGGTACCAGCTGACTGACAGCTCTTACAGATAACAGTAACAGACAAACAAAAAGCATTAGTTCTCCTCCATCTCCTATTTATTTTGTTTTTTCTTCTTTGGATTAACACTGTCAGTGATCTTTGTACATGCTTTCTTCATTCTCCGGGAAGCTGCAAGTTCCTTTCTGAGGAGAGTGCCTCTCCATCCTAAGTAGCTAAGAGCTTCTGCAGTGGATTTTTAGTGTGGATTTTTGGTTGTCTTAGCTTATCCTTAGCACATTTGTCTGAAATATTTCCAGTTGCTGTTTTCTTTGGTGCCAAACATAGGATCATATTTTAAAAAACAATATTCCAAGGCTGGGCTTTGTGGGTAAAGGACTTGTCACACGAGCATGATGATCTGAGATTGAATGATTGAATTCCCAAAAATGACACATGAAGCTCGGTAAGGTGGCAATGCTTCTGCAAATCCATCTTTCCTATGGTGAGATGCTAGGTGAAGACAGAGTCCCAGAAACTCACAGGCCACTTAGTCCATTAGATACTGTGGTAAACAACAATATGTGTGTGTGTGTGTGTGTGTGTGCTGCCAACAAAGTAGAAGTCAAGAACAAACATTGGGGGTGCCCTCTGGCTTCTGCATTATGCTGTGTCACGTGAGCACCCACAAATACATCATATTTATACATACCCATAAGCCTAACATCACACACACAAGAAAAAAAAAAGATTCCAAGGTCTATGCTTGCTTTCATTGGTAACACATTGGATTCCATCAAATGGCCATTTACTAAATCAGACTTGTGTACTGTATTGTTCCTAGTCTCTTTATAGTTTATTTATTTCAGATTCAGGAATCAGATCTTTAAGATATATCATCACCTTGCATGTATGTTCTCTAGTTCCCTTTGGGTCTAGTAGTTTGGAGTTTGTGTGTCCTGTAGTAACATTGTTTAGAACAAAGAAATTCTAGTTGTTCTGATTCTTCAAAAGGCACATTTTACTACACAGCAATGAGTCTCAGGACTCTGACACTTAATCCCACTTTGCTGCTGTTGCTGTATCTATCTTTATTACTGGCATTTTAGGGGGGGAAAGTCCTGAGAGGTGGTGAGGACCTGACAGAGGCAATGTAGTCATTGTGGCCATATCGAGAAGAACAGATAAGAGATTCAGTGATCCTGGTCCATACTGAGGCACTGACGTCAGCTTCCATGGAGGAAGACCTGGGGTGGGAGGAAGACCTCGTAGCTGAGTGGAACTGTGGTCTGGTGGCCATTTTCAGTTTGGTTCTAAAGTCCTGATGGCTAGGGGGACTGTCAGTCCCTCTGTGGTGACAACTTGTGCTTGCCGGTGATCTTGTCTCAGGGTAATCTGTCATCTAGGCATGCTGCCCCAAAGTGACTGAAAGATTAAGACTTTCAGGAACCTTGTTTATGTATGTGTGTATATGAGTGTGCATGTATGTGTATATATGAGTGTGCATGCATGTGTGTATTTCAGTATACATGTATGTGTGTATATGAGTGTGCACTCATGTGTGTATTTGAGTATACATGCATGTGTGTATTTGAGTGTGCATGTATGTATGTATATGAGTGAGCACGCATGTATGTATTTCAGTATACTGTATGTGTGTGTATGAGTGTGCATGCATGTGTTTACACATATGTGTGTATGGGCGTAGAGACTAGATGACAACCTGGGTGTCCTCCTTCAGCTCTCTCCCTTTTTTGTCTGTCTGTCTGGTGAGGTCTCTGATCCTGGAGCTCACTGCACAGGTCACTTGACCATCAGCACATCCACGGACCCCTCTTTCCTTCCAAGTAGGGTCATGAGTGCACACCACCAGGCCGGATGTTCCCTGTGGGTTCTAAGGCTCAACCTCAGGCAAGTGCCTTATGAGCAGAACCACCCCAAGCCTGTTGCCTGTGTGTTCAAAGTGTTTTCCCAGGGACAGCATGGGTGGTTATATCTAGGGGTGACAAGGGGCTGGCCCTTAGGTACACTCATCCTGCTTTCTTCTTCTGTCAGCATTTCCTTGTGCATTCTCAAGCCACTATTCTCTTGGGTGTCTAATGCCTCCTGTGTGGAAACCATTCTCCCAGCCATCGGAGTAACAGGACTCTTCTATTTTGACTCATCCTTGAGATCAAAGGGCTCCATCCCCAAGTTCATTTTCCAGAAGGCCTCTTAGATGTGAGCCTTTGTATGCCTGGAAATACAACCTCTGGGCTTTAACACTCTCCCCAGCTCAGCTGTGTGGGTTTGCTTAGATCACATGCTCTTTCCTCCTGGACAGTTTGTCTTTGTTATGGCACTGGTTGCTGCTGGAAGGGCATCTGGAAACTGCCTTATTATTCCTGTGAATTTTTTGTCTTGAAACACACACGAACACACAAACACACACACACATTTAATGGATTAGCCAGAATGTCTGCTTCTGTAGACATTTCTTAATAAATTGTGTTTTCAATCTTTTAAAATTGTTTTGTTATTATTTATGTGTATGAGTGTCTTACCTGCACATATGTCTGTGCACCACATGCTGTGACCACAGAGCCAAAAAAGGGACATCAGATCTCCTGGGACTGGAGTTGCAGATAGTTGTGAGCCACCATTTAAGTTCTGGGAATTAAGCCAGTGCCCTTAACCACATGTGTTCAGTCTTTATACTCCCAGGTAGATCCATTAATAGCCATGTAACTTCAGAGAGATTGCTTCTCCCAAGAGACTGTTTCTAGAATCAACAAATAGTAGCAATATTTGTCTTAACCACCACACAGAACCAGAAGACAATAAGGAGGCAGGAAGTATCGGGCAAGTCAGGCGGTATGTGATGTCATTATTCGGTGTCAGGTGGCATGACGTCGGGCTGTGCAGGGCTCCACTCCATTGCTGCCAACTCTTACTCCTTGCAGGGCTGGCTTTGCCTGTCAGTTACCTCGCTTCCCCTTCTTTCCATTGGCTGACAGGGGATGCTTTCCACAATGCAAACAGCCCAAAAAGCGTAATCAGTTTCAAGCCGATTAACCCCAGAGGACAAGGTGGTAGTGGACTGAGCTGAATGCTCAGCCTGAGGTTGAAAGAAGGATCCCAGAGGTTGGAGGCATCCTCACCATGCCTCCTGCTCAGGCTGGACCCTGACAGTGAGTTACAGAGTCTGTGCTGAGCTGGACTGAATGGGTGGACACAGGTGCTCCAGGAAGTGCTTCTCAAGGTGGGCTCCGGCATTGATTACTTTTCCTGTTACTGTGAGAGAATGCCTGGTGGAAACAACCCTCTGGCTGCAACTTGAGATGTCCCCTCCCACATATCCCTGCAGCCAGAGGGCTGTCACATATCCCACAATTCCTGAAATCACAAGCCATGATAAACCTCCTCACTTTTAAGTCATTTATGTCATGGGATTTTCTTTTTACGATGAGCAACGTAACTAATAGGGTAGCCTAGGCAGACTCCAAACTCTTGATCCTTCTGAGCCGCAATCAAGCTGTCCTGGAGAGGCGATAGTGTTCCTCTAGACATCCGGGGAACACTTTATCAGCATTAGGGTCTGAGGAGATGTCCCAGGATCCAAAGTGCTTTCTGTGAGAATTTGAGAAGTGGAGCTTGGTTTACCAAAAATCCACATAAATATGGTGCTGACATAACAGCCTACCCGCAATTCCAGCCTTAGAAAGTAGGGACAGGATTTCCTGAGGAAGCTGGCTAACAAGATTAGGGGAATCTTGCTCTGAGATTATTTGAGAGTTGAGTTCTGAGTTTGTTTCTGAGACTTTGTTTCAATAAAGAAGGTGGAAGAGATACTGAGAATAATTTCAGCCATCAACTCTGGGGCCTTCAGAGGCACACCTACACACATACATGAGTTCCCACATACATGTGTACGTCCATACATGTGAAACCATGTATACACACAGAACATCAAGAAAACTGAAGACGGGAAATATTTCCACTGTGATGGGGGTATAATTAATATACAAAGAGCTACACCACATAGTTAATGTGCATATTTGGCAAGACTGGGCATAAGCAAATGTTATTAAAGTCATCATCTTAATGATAGGCGATAAATGTGCATTTATTACCTCCAAACATTTCCTCACACCCCCTTTTAATGAGAACAGCGCATGTGGTCTGACCTCTTCTCAGTGCTGAGCACACCGGCTTGCCAGCTGCTGATGTAACTTCACACTGGACGGTGTCAGACCTTGGTTTAAAGCATTTCCTATTCACTTTTCATAGATAAAAGTGCAAACCTTCCTGTCTTCAGAATGTTCATTTTAGCCACTCCTGGTGGCACCCACTCTGTAATCTCAGCACTGGGGAGGGATAGGAAGGCAGATCTCTATGAATTCAAGGCCAGCCTGGGCTACAAAGGGAGTTTCAGGACAGCCAGGGCTACATAATGAGAACTGGTCTAAGAAAAAAATGTTTATTCCCTCTGGACATTATGATACATGTCTGTAATCCCAGCACTTGATGGAGGTAGGAGAGTCAGGTGTTCAAGGCCAGCCTCAGGTACATGGCAAGTTTGAGGGCAGCCTATGTTATAAAAGGACCTGTCTCAAAACTCAAAGAAAACCAGAGGATTTGCTTCCTATGATACTATTCCATAAAAACAACATATGTGGTCCCAATATAAGGAGGACAATCTTCTGTTGGCTTTAAAGATGACTTAGTATGTTAACAGCTAAACATAATTCAGTCCTCTGTCTTGTGCTCTCGCCACTCAGCCAATAATCTTTTAATTTGCATTTATTTATTCATGCTTACTTTAAATTTTTACTTTTAACATTATTATTATTATTAATCATTTTTTTTTCAAGACAAGGTTTCTTTGTGTATCTCTGGCTGTCCTGGAACTCACTCTGTAGACCAGGCTGGCCTCGAATTCAGAAATCCACTTGCCTCTGCCTCCCAAGTGCTGGGATTAAAGGCTTGTTCCACCACTGCCCAGCTATTATTATTTTTTGAGACAGGGTTTTGTTATGTAGTCCAGGTTGGCCTTGAACTACTGAGCTAACCATCCTCCTGCCTTAGACACTTGAGTGCTGAAATTACAGGTGAGTTCAGGGACACCAGGCCTTTAGCCAAGACCTTGCAGTGGAGGCCTGTCTTTTCTACTTACCAATGCAGGGTAATAGCCACCTTGGAAGTCCAGGCCCAAATGGAAATTACACATTCTACACATTAATAAGCATGTGGGAGTGGATTTCTCCCTACTGGGAGATAGTTTCCTCTGAGGGTGGACAGATCTGCACGGGCTCCAGCCTCTGAGCTATAAGGCAGCTAGAGAGTAGTTGGGGCAAAGACCTGATGTATGGAAATGGGGGGAGGGCAAGGCTGTGTGTTGCTAGTTCATCCTGGAAGATGCAGGTGTTACTATTCTGTCTAAACTCCACCTCCACAATTACCTGGCAACAGCCAGGTATGCTCCTTCCCACAGTTACCTGGCAACAGCTGGGTAGGCCTGCCCACTATAAAAGGGGCTGCTTGCCCCCTCCTCGCTCTCTTGCTTCCTTGATCCCTCTGCCTGCAGGTTGTCTGTCTCCTCTCCCCTCCCCACTTCCCTTCCCCCTCTCTCCACGTGGTCATGGCCGGCCTCCACGTCTCTCTTCTCTCCACCTTTCCTCCCATTTCTCTCCCTACCTTTGCCCTCCGCCCTAAATAACCCCCCCCCTCATGGAACCGTTTGGTCTGGCGTTATCTGTCTAAGCTATGAGCGAAAATCTAACAGCAGTTCTTGCCGCCAACTGCTGGTTGGATGAAGGAACCTATACCAGGCATGTGATTATATCATGGACAGACCTCACGAATTATGAGGTTGAGTTTCATTTTGTTGGCCTCCTGGGGAATTTTGACTTTGCGATTTGGAGAGATAATCTGAAGATGACTCTGTGTGTGTGTGTGTCTGTGTCCAGCAGCCTTCTTATGGTAGTGCATGTTCTCTTAGGACTTAATCTTGTTGGCTTGAATGTTTCCGTCCTGTACACGCAAAGCACAAGCCCACATTTTCTTTCTGTCAGGGCTCCTGCCTTCTCCAATAGTTTCAGGTTTCTGGAAGGTCTGTATGCGGGCTTCAAAGTCCGGGCCAATGTTTGGCCTTCGACCTTATCTCATGCCTTTGCTTTGAGTAGGACACAGGGGTGTCATAAGAAAGGAGGACACAGAGCAGACATTTGTGGCGAGTTGTCCTGTACACTGGCTGCATTCTTACGTATACATGCTTGTTTCTCCACTGAGCCTCTATGACCAGAGGCACCAGGGTACTACGTGAGCTGAACTATACATCGATTGTCAAGTGAGGTTCCAGTCTGTGGAGTTGGTTCACTGGGAGGAGCAAGGTTCATGCCCCTGCCTCCACTTGCTTCTGTTCCATCTGTTTTCCTCAGACCTCACTGGCTTCAGCTTGCAGTGAAGATGGCAGACAACCGGTGTCCTGTAATCTCTGTTGACAATAGGAAGGTCCAGGCCCCTAAAGAACCATAAATAAATGGAGGGGCAGGGGTGAGACAGAGGGAGATGACAGACACCGGGTCCCACGAAGACAGAAGCGTGCTGGTATCATGACTGTTGCCCTGTCTATCTCCTCTGTTGTTGAAAGCTCTTCTCAGCCATCTTGCCTATGCTTTCAGCTGGTGGGAATAGGGAGGGGTTCACCTCCCTGGCTCTGGTACTCTATGGCTGTCCACTTTACCTAGGGTCTTTGGTCCACTCAGAGGCTCTGTTATATCAGCTCTGGGGTTTTACTTTTGTCTCATTTTCATGGAGGAGAAACACAGAACAGTATTGGCCAAGAGACACCAGGATGCTGGCTAGAAGGTGGGACATTTGTTCACCTGACCATCCTGGTTGTCCTTACTGTTGGCTCTGTTTTCTCTCGTTTGATGTCTAGGATGAGAGGACAACTGTCTGGCCACCTTAGCTGAGTTGCCTATTAAGAAATACATTTGAGAAAGGGAGAACGAAGCACAAATCTAGAGCGCCACCTAGGGGAGGTGCCCCTGTACTTATGGCCAGTCCAAACTGTTTTTTGGTTTATGAAAACCTAGAACTTATACACACACACACACACACACACACACACACACACACGGAGTGAGACAGAAAGAAAACAAATAGCCATTCACACCCTAAGACTTGTCTCTTCTTTGCAGGCCATTCCTGTTGTTCAACAGTTTACAAACCATTCCCCTATGGAGGAGAAGCAGCAGCAAAGCAATGGCTACCCTTTCAAACCGAGAGCAACACACACGCACTGGCTCCTAGTCAGAGGTTTTCCTTTTGT
>NW_021604820.1:0-19727 GCF_004785775.1 Grammomys surdaster
ACAGCGCTTCATCCAGGTCCCTCCCTTTGGGTCCTGAGAGTCTCTCACCTCCAACACCCCTGGTACATTCTAGAGAGTGCCCCACATCCTACCTCCTAAGGTTGCTAGTTTCCATTTTTTCTGCTGGCCCTCAGGGCTTTAGTCCTGCTCTGCCCCAATACTTGACCATGTCACCACTTTCCCCTCCCTGTACCTTCTCCCACCCAGGTCCCCTCCCTCTGCCCCAATGGCTTCTTTCTTCCCCCTCACATGTAGGATTGAGGCATCATAACTTGGGTTGTGAGGCTTGTTAACCTTCTTAAGTCCTGTAGGTTATGTTCTGGGTAATCTGTACTTTTTTGGCTACTATCTATCCACTTATTAGTGAATACATACTCTGCATGTCCTTTTGAGTCTGAGTTATCTCATTCAAGATAATATTTTTTTGTTCTATCCATTTGCCTGCAAACTCATGATATCTTCATTCTTAATACCTGAGTAGTATATCATCGTGTAAATGAATCATATTTTCTGCATCCATTCTTCCATTGTGGGACATCTGTGTTGTTGCCGGTTTCTGGCTATCACAAATAAGGCCACTATGAACATAGTGGAACACGTGCCTGTGTGGCATGGTGGGGCATCTTTTGGGTATATTTCCAAGAGTGGTATAGCTGTGTCTTCAGATAGATAAATTTCTAAATTTCTGAGAAAACTCCAGATTAATTTTCAGAGTAGTTATACTCTCTTCTTTCTCCACATCCTCACCATCATGTGCTGTCACCAGAGTTTTTGATTATAGCCATTCTGATTGTTCAGTGTCATTTCAATCTGCATTTCTCTGATCATTAAGGACTTTGAACATTTCTTTAAATGCTTTTTGCCCCTCAAGATTCCTCTGTTGTAAATTCTCTGTTTAGTTCGATACCCCATTCTTTGATTGGGTTGTTTGGTTTTTTTGGTGGTTAGTTTCTTGAATTATTTATATATTTTAGATATTAGACCTCTATCAGATGTGGGGTTAGTCAAGTTTTTTCCCAATCTCTAGGTTGCTGATTTGTCCTATTAGCTATGTCCTTTGCCTTACAGAAGCTTTTCAGTTTCATGAGTTCCCATTCATCAATTCTTTATCTTAGGGCCTGAGCCATTGGAGTTCTTTTCAGGAAATTTCCCTCTGTGCCAATGAGTTTGAGGCTCTTTCCCACTTTTTTTCTATTAGATTCAGTGCATCTGGTTTTATGCTGAGGTCCTTGGTTCAACTGGAGTTGAGCTTTGTATAAGTTGACAAATATGTATCTATTTTCATTTTTCTACAAACAGACTGCCAGTTAGACCAGCACCATTTATTGAAGATGCTTTCTTTTTTGCATTGTATATTTTTGGCATCCATATTTATAAAAGAAACATTGCTAAATCTAAAATTGCACATGGATTCCCACACATTAATGGCAAGTTATATCATACTATTCAATTGTGGCAAGTATAACTTTGGGATAACCAACACCTGTGTAATATTCCTTAAGGAACTCAACAGAAAGAAAAGTGTGTCTGACTGTAAACCTAACTGTTGATGTCCAGCCTCAGTGTGAGAGGGTCCTGAGAAAGGAGAGAATGGGAGAGGTGCTGATTCAGTAATGACTCCCAGTCAGTAGTGGATGGGAGCTGTCAGTTCAAGTGCTTTCTCTTTGCCCAGGGATTCTATTCATACGCCTCCTTCTAATTTTTTCCTTCATTCTTCTCGCTCTTTTTCCTTCTCCCAACCAGAGAGCCTGAACCAGTTTTTTATTTACTAAAACTATATCATCAAGTCTTTCATCATTATTAATTTTTACAAATCATTGAATTTACATAAATTCTATGAGTTCTGCGTCATTACTCCCAATACCTGCTTTCTTAAAAGAGAAACTGAACACAAAACAAAAGCACATGTTCTTATAGATTTTGCACAACCTTTTCTTCACTGGTGGCCAGACACAGCTCTTCTGGATTCCTAGTACAACAGACAGCAGTCTTTAGTAACTGTTTTCATGTAAAAAAGGTGACAGACTACCAAATTTAAAATAATTTCTTACACAGTTTTAGAATTTGTGCAAGTAAAACAGCTAGTTCTCTTTAATATTTCTTTAGGCATTCTCATCTCTAATCCTTCAAATGCCTAAGAAATCAAAGTAGTAGCTTCATATATGTTTCTATGTCATTTTTAATTCTCTAATCTGTGTTTCCTATACTAGCAATTCCATGGCCTGATACACTCTCCTTCAAATACTATTTGTTTCTAGACTCTATATAAGCCTTCCTCCTATAAGATAAACCCATTCATCTTTTTCTATTATTATTATTAATTATTATTATTTTTTAAACTTTATCTGTTGCCCCTCTCCTGTTTCCTCTTCCCACAGTTCCTCATCCTCTTCAACATCCCCTATCTCCAAGAAGATGCCCACACATACACCAGGCCTTCCCACTCCCTGAAGCCTCAAGTCTCTCGAAGTTAGGCATATCTTTTCCCACTGAGGCCAGACCCAACAGTCTTCTGCTATATATGTGTCAGGGGCCTCAAACCAGCTCATGTATGCTATCTGGTTGGTGGCTCAGTGTTTGAGAGATTTCAGGGGTCCAGGTTAGTTGAGACTGATTTGTCTCCAGATTGGGTTAGCCGCATTTTCAGCTTCTTCCAACCTTTCCCTAATTCAACCATAAGGGTCCCTGACTTCAGTCCAATGGTTGGGTGTAAGTGTCTGCATCTGTTTCAGTCAGCTGCATGTTGGGCCTCTCAGAGGACCTCCATTCTAGGCTGGTGTGTGTAAGCACACCATAGCATCAGTAATAGTGTTTGGCCTTGGAGCCTCCCTTGAGATGGATAGCAAGTTGGGACAGTCACTGGACCTCCTTTCCTGCGGGCTCTTCTTCATTTTAGTCTCTGAAGTTCTTTTAGATAGGAACAATCCTGGGTCAGAATTTTTGACTGTGGGATGGCATCCTCATCCCTCCACTTGATGCCCTGTCTTCCTACTGGAGGTGAACGCTACAAGTTCCTTCTCCCCACTGTTGAGCATTTCATCTAAGGTCCCTCCCTTTGAGTCCTGAGAGTCTCTCACCTACCAAGTCTCTAGTACTTTCTAAATGGTCCCCCTACATACCCCCACCCCAGGTTGCATATTTTTATTCATTCTACTGGCCTCAGGACTTCTCTCTTCTCTCCTCCCATTTCTGATCATGTTCTCCCTTTCCTCTGCCACTCTCCTCTCCCATCCAGGCCCCTCCCTTCCTCTGCCTTCAGTGACTATTTTATTCTCCCTCACAAGTGGGATTGAAGCATCCTCACTTGGAAACTTTTGCCTGTTAACCTTCTTGAGTTCTGTGGATTGTATCCTAGGTATTCTGTACATTTTGGCTAATATCCACTTATTAGTGACTACATACAATGCATGTCCTTTTGGGTCTGAGTTACCTCACTCAGGATAATATTTAATAGTCTCATCTATTTTCCTGCAAGTCTCATGATGTCCTCATTCTTAATAGCTAAATAGTATTCCATTGTGTAAATGAAGCACATTTTCTGTATCCACTCTTCGTTTTGGGGACACCTGGGTTGTTTCCATCTTCTGGCTATTACAAATAAGATTGCTATGAACATAGTGGAACATGTATCCCTGTGGTATGGTGGGGCATCTTTTGGGTATATGCCCAAGAATTGTATAGCTGTATCTTCAAGTAGATCTATTTCCAATTTTCTGAGGAACCAACAGATTGAGTTCCAGAGTGGTTATACCCGTTTGCAATCCCACCAGCGGTGGAGGAGTGTTCTTCTTTTTCCACATCCTCCCCAACATATGCTATCACCTGAGTTTTTGATCTTAGCCATTCTGATTTGTGTAAAGTGGAATCTTGGGGTCATTTTGATTCGAATTTCTCAATGATTCTGATAGATTAGAAAGTGGAAAAGAGCTATGAACTCATTGGTACAGGGGGGAAGTTTCCTAAACAGAACTCCAGTGGCCCTGATTCTAGGATCAAGAATTCATAAATGGGACCTCATGAAAGTAAAAGGCAAAAGACACAACAATAGGAAAAATCAGCAAACTATAGACTGGGGAAAAAATCTTCACTAATCCCACATCAGATAGAAGCCTAATATCTGAAATATATAAAGAATTCAAGAAGCTAACCTCTGAACAACCCAATGAAAAAATAAGGTATAGAGCTAAACAGAGAATTCACAACAGAGGAATCTTGAATGGCCAAGATTCACTTAAAGAAATGTTCAAAGTCCTTAGTCCATTTGCTTATTTTTTATAGATTTCTCCTTTTCCTATACATGCCTTATCTTCTTGAGATCATTTGAACCTCTATCCTTAATGCCACCAAGTTCATCCTAGTTAATTAATGCATTGGTCATTGGATCAGGAGGGTTCATGTATCTCCTCATAATTCTAACTTCAGGCCAAAGTCTGGCAATGAACTACTTCTACAAAGAACTGTGTACAATTTTATGGCCTCTGTGGTTATGTTATCTAGATCCCCTCCTGTGGCACTAAAGGACAGCTAAAAGTCTTTTGTTTTCATTCACAGCCTCACAACCACCTCCATTCCTCATTACTGAGATGCACATCTGTTTCATTTATTATGGAGTGATTAGCTCTAAGTAAATGGGGAAGTATACTCTCCAGAAAGATAGATTGAAAGTGAAACAGAAGAGACAGCAGATCAGTTTCAGGCCAACAGCAGTCATAAGCACATGTGGGGATCAATGGCCTGGTAATGCTCCAGGGGCAGGAACTGTGTCACATCTCCACTTACACAGCCATGCCTAACCCAACACCTAACCAAGTACCTGTAGTTGTTGAGTTCTTGGAGCCTAAGGGAAAAACAACTAATGCTATTTCTCTAAACCAGACCAATTCTTGGTGCCTTTCCTCATATCCATCAATAAGCATAGTTTCTTTCACTCACAATACAGATTTTTTAAGATTTGTGCAATTGCAATAAGCCTCAATTTGCCAACATGTTAAAGAAATTAACTGTGGAGTGTCCAATTCCATGTAATGTATACACAACATGACCCTTCCAACTATGGCTAAGGGGACATCACGTAAAGGGCCTGCAAGACGGTGAGACCTGTAGGACTAGGGTTTATGATGAGAGATAATGTCTTCTAAAGAATAATAGAGCTGCACCTATGATATCTTAACAAGTGGGTCCCCTAACAAGTAAGCTCCTTAACAGATGTGTTTAGGAGAAATATTATTAGACTTTGTAATGTCATGGAGTTTGATTATTAGACCCTGTCATAAAAAAGGATAAATACTCTCTATGTTGTTGTAGATTTTACCTGGTACTTATTAGCATGTATTTCTTTTAAGTGAAGACAAATATTTTCAAAGGTTCTCTTCTGAGGGCTAGAGAGGTGGTTTTATTGGGTTTTTCCATTAATTAATTAATGTAAATATTTATTTGCTCATTTTACATCTCGTTGATGGCCCCCCTCTTGATCCTCCTCTCACACAACCCCTCCCTGACCCTTTCTCTTTTCAGCTCTGAGAGTATGGAGGACATATTGATTGTCCCTCCAACCTGGAACTTCAACAACCTTCAAAGCTAGATGCATCCTAATCCACTGAGGCCAGAGAAGGCAACCCAGCTAGGGGATGTTGCAAGGATTGCAGCATTAGGAAGATTAAGAACCACTGTTTTCAGACATTTAATACACAGCTACCATCATTCAAATACAGGCACAACACAGCCATTACATCTATAGCTCAGGAAACATCACTGATGATGGGGTGGAAAGATTATAAATTCATATGCTGTAAAACATTCTCCCCTAGAAAATGGTAGCATAAACAAGACCAAAAAACTATATCAATGTACTTTCGAACATGAGGAAAGGAGAAAATTTTACTGGAGTCCCTGTTCACCCCCCTACATACACCACAACTAGCAAAAAACTACCAACACCTAACAACAGCTTGGAGAGGAGTATTGACCTCTCTTACAGATGCAGAATGTTCAACCTTGACACAAAACACACACCAAAAAGTTCTTGTCATTCCAGAGCAGTGGTTCTCAATCTTCCTAATGTTGAGACTCTTCAGTGCAGTTCCTCTTGTTATGATGATCCTCACCGATACACTTTCCGTTGCTATTTCATGACTATAATTAGGCCGCTGTTACAAATTTCATACATTAAACAATACTCTTGAAGATGAAAGCTCACCATTTGGATTATGGTCCGCAGGTTGACAATGGCCATTTTAAAGCCGCTTACAAAATTCCTGAAAATGATTCGAAATTGTAGAAGAGAAATAATAATGCAGAGATATGAAACAAGGAAAAATAAGAGAAATGAAAAGTATGGCAGATAGATTTTTGTAGGGGGAGCTTTGGTTTTTATTTTCTAATAGCAATTCCCTTGACTGAGAGAACAAGTGAGGGTGTTGTTTCCAGAAGATTCTAGAATGACAAAGCTTTCTACCCTAATGGTCACCATAGAAAAAGAAAAGTTTCAGAGCCCAGAAAGAAAGCCTTGGATTTAAATTTTAAGATGGTCTCTCATCACTCACATTGGTCAGCAGTTAATCATGTAGCAGAAAATGCCTTTGATGAACTTGTAGGCCTCCCCTCAGCCTCTACAGGCATATGCCAGAAGCACTAACCAGCTTCCAAAGGAACCTGTATGCTGTTGTGGCTGCTGCTGATTTTCTTGTTATGTGGTTTCTATGTGGGATTGCTTGTTCATATTAGGAAGTAAAGCTAAGATATGGGCAGTTGCATGACAAAATCTCAATCACTAGGGACCCATATGTAGAAGAATTAGATATTCAAGATTAGTATGAGTTTTTGAATTTGAGCCTAAAATAGTATAGAATACCTTCTCTTAGAAGAAAAAAGTACAACTGGGAACTTTCTTAAAAGTTCTTTTTGTTGTTTGATTGGTGTGGTTCACTTTGTTTTCCCTATTTATTTATATATTATTTACTTTTGTGCCTTTTTCCAATTTTTTATTTAATATTTTCTTTATATTTACATTTTGAATGTTATCCACTTTCCCAGTTTCCAATCAGGAAACCCCTATCCCATCCTCCCTCTCCCTGCTTCTATGTAGGTGCTCACCCAACTGCCAACTCCCCACCCTGACATTTCCCTACACTGGGGTATGGAGCTTTCCCAGAACCAAGGCTCTCTTTTCCTATTGATATCCAACAAGGCCATCCTCTACTACAAATGAGGCTGGAGCCATGGGACCCACCATGTGTACTCTTTGGTTGGTGATTTAGTTTCTGGAAGCTCTGTGGGGACTGATTGGTTGATATTGTTGTTCTTCTTAGGGGTTGCAACCCCTTCAACTCCTTCAGTCCTTTCTCTAACTCCTCCATTGGGGACCCCACATTCAGTTCAATTGTTGGTTGCAAGCATCTGCCTCTGTATTTGCCAGGCACTAGTAGCACCTCTAAGGAGACAGCTATATCAGGTTCCTGTGAGCAAGCACTTCATGGCATCCAAAATAGAGTCTAGGTTTAGTGTCTGTATATGAGATGGAGCCCAAGGTGGGGCAGTCTCTGGTTGGAATTTAACCAGGCTCTGCTTCACACTTTCTCTCCATATTTGCTTCTATGAGTAATTTGTTCCCCCTTCTAAGAAGTACTGAAGCATCCATACTTTGGTCTTCCTTCTTCTTGAGCTTCATATGGTCTGTGAATTGTATCTCGGGTATTCCGAGCTTTTATGCTAATATCCACTTATCAGTGAGTGCATATCATTCGTGTTCTTTTGCCACTGAGTTACCTCACTCAGGATATTTTCTAGTTCCATGCATGTATCTAAGAATTTCATCAATTCATTGTTTTTAATAGCTGAGTAATGCTCCATGTGTAAATGTTCCACATTTTCTGTATCCATTCCTCTGTGGAAGGACATCTGAGCTCTTTTCAGCTTCTGGCTATTATAAATAAGGCTGCTATGAACATAGTGGAGCATGTGTCCTTGATATATGTTGGGGCATCTTTTGAGTTTATGCCCAGGAGTGGTATAGCTGGGTCCTTAGGCTTGCATTATGTACAATTTTCTGAGGAACCACCAGACTGATTTCCAGAGTGATTGTACCATCTTACAATCCCATCAGCAATGGAGGAGTGTTCCTCTTTCTCCACATCCTCACCAACATCTTCAGGCATCTGAGTTTTTTATCTTAACCATTCTAATTGGTGTGAGGTGGAATCTCAGGGTTGATTTGATTTGCATTTTCCTGATGACTAAGGATGTTAAACATTTCTTTATGTGCTTCTCTGCCATTCAAGTGTCCTCAGTTGGGAATTCTTTGCTTAGCTCAGTAGCCCATTTTTATAGAGTTATTTGGTTCTCTGGAGTCTAACTTCTTGAGTTCTTTGTGTATATTGGACATTAGCCCTCTATCAGAGGTAGGGTAAGTAAACATCTTTTCCCAATCTGATGGTTACCATTTTGTCTTATTGACAGTATCCTTTGCCTCACAGAAGTTTGGCAATTTTATGAGGTCTCATTTGTCAGTTCTTGAGCATAAGCCATTGGTTTTCTGTTCAGGAAACTTTCCCCTGTGTCCATGTGTTCAAAACGTTTCCTCACTTCCTCTACTTTTATTAATTTCATGTATCTGATTTTATGTGGAGGTCCTTGTTCCACTTGGAATTGAGCTTTGTACAAGGAGATAACAATGGATTGATTTGTGTTCTTCTACATGCTGATCACCAGTTGAACCAGCACCATTTGTTGAAAATGCTGTCTTTTATTTCACTGGATGGTTTTAGCTCCTTTGTCAAAGATCAAGTGACCATAGGTGTGTGGCTTCATTTCTGGGTGTTCAATTTTGTTCCACTGACCTACCTGCCTGTCTCTGTACCAATGCCACATAGCTTTTACCCCTATTGCTCTGTAATACAGATTGAGGTCAGGGATGGTGAGTTCACGAGAAATTATTTTAATGTTGAGAAAAGTTTTCCACTCTCCTGGCCTTTTTGATATTCCAAAGAATTTGCAAATTGCTCTTTCTAACTGTATAAAGAATTGAGTTGGAATTTGATGGGAATTGTGTTGAATCTGTAGATTGTCTTCAGTGACATGGCCATTTTTATGATATTAATCCTGCCAATTCAAGAGCATGGGAGATTTTTTCCATCTCTTGAGTTCTTCTTCAATTTCTTTCTTCAGAGATGTGAAGTTCTTGTACAAAACTTTCACTTGCTTGGTTAGAGGCACACCAGGGTATTTAATATTATTTGTGAATATTGTGAAGGGTGTCAGTTCTCTAATTTCGTTCTCATCCCATTTCTCCTTTGAATAGAAAAAGCCTACTGATTTGTTTAAATTAATTTATATCCAGCCACTTTGCTGAAGTTATTTATCGGCTGTAGGAGTTCTCTGGTGGAATTTTGGGGTCGCTTAAATATACTATCATATCATCTGAAAATAGTGATATTTTGACTTCTCCCTTTCCAATTTGTATCCTTTTGATGCCCTTTTTTTTTGTCTAATTGCTCTGGTTAGGACTTCTAGTACACTATTGAGTAGGTATGGGGAGAGTGGACAGCCTTGTCTAGTCTCTGATTTTAGTGGGATTGTTTCAAGTTTCTCTCAATTTAGTTTGATGTTGGCTACTGGTTTGCTGTGTATTGCCTTTAGTATGTTTAGGTATGGGCTTTGAATTCCTGATCTTTCCAAAAATTTTATCATGAAGGGGTGTTGAATTTTTTCGAATGATTTCTCAGCATCTACTGAATTACATTGTTGGATTTCTGTAATTTAACCATCCCTGCATTCCTGGACTGAAGTCTACTTGATCATGATGGATGATTGTTTTGATATGTTCTTGGATTTGGTTTATGAGAATTTTATTGAGTACTTTGATATTTGAAACCTGTATGAAGTTCTCTTTCATTGTTGAGTCTTTCAGTGGTTAGGTATAAGCAAAATTGTGGCTTGATAGAATGAATTGGGTAGTGTTCCTTCTGTTTTTATTTTGTGGAATAGTTTGAAGAGTACTGGTATTACTTCTTTGAAGTTCTGATAGAATTCTGCAGTAAACCCTTCTGGTCCTGGGCTTTCTTTTGGTTGGGAGATTTTTAATGACTGTTTCTATTTCTTTAGTGGTTATAGGATTGATTAGGTGGTTTGGATGATCGTGATTTAACTTTGGTACCTGGTATCTGTCTAGAAAATTGTCCATTTCAGCCAGATTTTCCATTTTTCTTGAGTATAGGCTTTGGTAGTAGGATCTGATGATTTTTTTTAAATTTCTTCAGTTTCTGTTGTTCTGTCTCCCTTTTCATTTCTGGTTTTGTTAATTTGGATAGTGCCTCTGTGCCCTCTGGCTAGTCTGAATAAGGGTTTATCTATCTTGTTGATTTTTTCAAAGAACCAGCTCCTGGTTTTGTTGATCCTTTGTTTAGTTCATTTTGTTTCTACTTGGTTGGTTTCATCCTTGAGTTTGATTATTTCCTGTCATCTACTCTTCTTGGGTGTATTTGCTTCCTTTTGTTCTGGAGCTTTCAGATATGCTGTTTAGCTGCTAGTGTATGCTCTCTCCAGTGTTTCTTTATAGGCACTCAGAGCTATGAGTTTTCCTCTTAGCACTGATTTTATTGTGCCTCACAAGTTTGAGTATGTTGTGCCATCATTTTCATTAAATTCTAAAAAGTCTTTAATTTCTTTCTTTGTTTTTTCCTTGATCAAGTTATCACTGAGTAGGGTGTTGTTCAGCCACCCTGTGTATGTAGTCTTTCTGTTGTTTTTCTTTTTACTGAAGACCAGCCTTAGTCCATGGTGATCTGACAAGATGCATGAGATTATGTCAATCTTCTAGTATCTGTTGAGGCTTGTTTTGTGACTGGTTATATAGTCAGTTTTGGAGAAGGTACCCTGTGTAGCTGAGAAGAAGGTATATTCTTTTGTTTTAGGATGTGATGTTATATAGATATCCTTTAAATTCATTTGGTTCCTAACTTCTGCTAGTTTCACTGTGCCTCTGGCTAGTTTCTGATTCCGTGATCTGTCCATTGATGAGAGTGGAATGTTGACGTCTCTCACTAATATTGTTGAAGATTACTTTCTTGCTTTTTCTAGGAAGTAGTTTCCCTCCTTGTGTTAGAGTTTTCCACCTATTATCCTTTATAGGTGTAAATTTGTGGAAAGATACTGTGTAAATTTGTTTTTGTCATGGAATATTTTTGTTTTTCCATCTATGGCAATTAAGAGTTTTACTGCGTATAGTAGCCTGGGCTGAAATTTGTGTTCTGTTAGGGTTTGTAAGATATCTGCACAGGCTCTTCTGGCTTTTATATTCTCTGGTAAGAAGTCTGGAATAATTCTGATAGATCTGTCTTTATGTGTTACTTGATCTTTTTCCATTACTGATTTTAATACTCTTTCTTTGTTTTGTGTATTTGATATTTTGACTATTATATGATGGGAGGAATTTCTTTTCTGATCCAATCTATTTGAAGTTCTGTATGCTTCTTTTATGTTTATGGGTATCTCTTTCTTTAGGTCAAGAAACTTTTCTTCTATAATTTTGTGGAAGATATTTACTGGCCCTTTAAGTTGAGACTCTTTTCTCTCTTCTATACCTATTATCCTTAGGTTTGGTCTTCTCATTGTTTCCTGGATTTCTGTATGTTTTGGGTTAGGAGATTTTTACATTTCCATTTTGCATTTTCTTTAACTGTTGTGCTAGTGTTTTCTATGGTGTCTTCTGCACCTGATATTCTCTCTTCAATCTCTTATATTCTGATGGTGATGCTTGCATCTATAGCTCAGGATCTGTTTCTTAGGTTTTCTATCTCCAAGGTTGTGTCCCTTTGTGATTTCTTTATTGTTTCTACTTCCATTTTTAGATCTTGGATCGTTTTGTTCAATTCCTTCACCTGTTTGCTTATGTTTTCTTGTAATTGTTTAAGGGGTTTTTGTGTTTCCTTTTTACGGGTATCTACCTGTTTACCTGTGCTCTTTTGTATTTCTTTTCTTTTTTGCATTCTGTATTTCTTTAATGGATTTATTTGTGTCCTTCTTAAAGTCCTCTATCTTCCTTATGAGATGTGATTTTAAATCTGAATCTTGCTTTTCCAGTGTGTTGGCTTATCCAGGACTTGCTTTGGTGGGAGAACTAGGTTTTGATGATGCCAAGGAGACTTAGTTTCTGTTGCCTATGTTCTTGCACTTGCCTCTTACCATCTGGTTCTCTGGTGTTAGTTGGTCTTGCTGTCTCTGACTGTAACTTCTCTCTTCTGTGGGTTTGTGGGTCTGTGGGCCTGTAATCTTAGGTATGTCAGCACTTCTCAGGAGACCAGCTCTCTCTTGGCAAAATTTGTGCATGGAGAGCTATGGGAGAGCCTTAGGTCCAGAGTGCAGATGGAGACCAGAAGGATCTGGTCCCCAGCTGCTCTGCGGTTCCTATTCCCTGTGCATTCCTTGTGGGTCCTGCTTTGAACACTTATTGGAGCAAAAGTGGTGATCTCATCTCTGAGCTTAGGAGTGAGAGCACTCCTGGGAGATGAGCTTTCTCCTGGCAGGATTTGTACACAGACGGCTGTGGGACAGCCTTAGATGTGGAATGCAGATGGAGACGGGAAGATCTTCATTTATTTTAAATCATGTATGTGTGTTGGAGACACTCATGCTTCCATGAGTGCACTTCCCTAGAAGGGACAGAAGAGGGCAATAAACAACAAAGAACAGGGTTCAGGCTGTTGTGAGCCTGGCAACTATACTTCCTTAATCATGAAACCATCTCTCCATCCCCAAACATAAAACCTTTAAATATATTTGTATTCATTTTAAAGGAACAGATGCTAACAAATACCAGACAAGATACAGAACCACAGAGTCTGACTGTGTCTTTTTTTGTGACAAAGTCTCAAAATCCATTCTTGCCTCAGAATCTTAATTGAGCTGGTTACTGTCATGTACCACCATGCCTTGCTTGATCAGTATATATTCATTAAAATGAAAAAAACATTAAGAAAATACTTCAAATGATTTGTTTTGTGCTTAAGACGCTTCGAGATTAGCAACATGTTCTAGTTGAATTTTTGTTACTGTGCTAGCACACTGACCAAAGCAACTTGGGAATGATACAGCTTATTTGGTTTCCTGGTTATAATCTGGCATGAGGGAATCCTAGGGAGAAACTGAAAGAGACCATGAAGTAATACAAATTGCTGGTTTGCTTATCCTGCTTTTTTTTTTTTAAATGCTGGCCAGTACTGTATGGCTAAGGGTAGCATTGCCCACAAAAGGTCATGTCCTGACACATAGATCATTAATCAGGGGAATAGATCTCAACAAATGCTCAAAGGATTTGAAAATACTTGTGCCCCTTTTCAATGCTCTTCAAAAGATGACATTGGATGTGGATGTGCTCAGTAACCAAGTAGATAGGATGACCTGTTCTGTGTACTTTCATCCTGTTTCCCAAGCTATCCCTATCAGTGTCCAATTTGCCCATAAAAAAGTGATTAAAATGGAAAACATGGAGGTTATACAAGGATTCCCTGGCAGCAGTTGCTGCTGAGTGCCAGAACTGTCAGGAGCCACAATGGGACAAGCTAAAAATTAGCAGGTGATCATCCTGAAATGCTTGCCTTGGATTATTACATAATCTGTTGCAAGTGAGGCTTTATTCAGCAAGGCTATGAGGGACATATTTTAGGAAAGATTCCTGCTATTAATATGCTTTTCCTATTATTATTATTATTATTACTATTATACATATGTAACAATCACTAAGCAATAGCACACCCCTTTGGAGCAGATCTCTGCAGTTCCACAAAAATGTACTGTCTAGTAGTGATGCTATATAGACAAATAGATGACTTCTTAAGTCTTAATGATGATCCTGTAAGAATTCCTAAAATTATATCAATGATTATTAAGTTCTTTTATAATGGGACTGGTATTAGGTCCCATCTGATAGTCAAAACTGCAATGAGAACTCTGCTAGTATACCAAGTGTCATCAGTTAATTGCCCTTAAATAGTAACCAGACTTTCTCCTGCTCAGAGCACAATCCAAGAGGTTGTAAAACAACTAACCAAAGATCACTCAAAGGGAACTCATGATTTATTATAGGAGCTAGGACAGAAGATAAAATATTACCTGGGTTTATCTATACAAAACTTCACTAATTCCTTAGTTATAGTTTTAAACCTTCAGTGAACCTGTGGAGCTAGACAGGTGATGAGTGTTTAGCCAGATAATTACTCCTAAATGATATGCATGTAAACATCCTCTGTTGTAAACTTCTATTTCAAATTATGATTTGAATTTTGGTGTAAACTTGTTATGAACTTTGTAACATGTGATCATGTACTCTGAAAGATGTATAAGTACTGAAGACAAAGACAAATTAGTACCATAGAATAGTCGTAGATGTAGAGGTTCATTAGGAGCCATTCGTCCCTTCCTTTCCTTTTCCTCTGCTTAGAATTTTTTCACTTAGAATTTTTCCTTTGTTAGAATGTTTTCCTTTTCCCCACTTAAGACCTTTCCACTTTTCCCCTTAGACAGCTTTCATAGGAAACTTTTTACACTTAGTAATAAACTCTATAATAACTTCTCTAAGTGCTTTTCTTCCTGAGACCTCAGACTAGCAGGCATAAGTCAGGCCCCAGCAGTTCCTGCTGAGATAGAACAAAGGCCACTTTGCCTATACCTCTGCTGTTAGGCTACAGGTGTTAATCACCTAAGCCTGCAGTCTTGTACCCTGCGAAGTTTTAGGACTTTTTAGAAGTTATCATCAGCATTTCAGTACAGGTCAGAGAGCCAGAAAGCTCTGAGACCCTCAGACTTTAAAGCCATAAAGAGAGTCCTACTCTGTGCCCCTGCCACTACCCTCTCCAGGCCAGAAGGCTCGCAGTACAGATCTATCAACAGGATAGACCAAGACTGAGCCACTGATATGTCATCATTCCCCAGGGTTACCTGACAATGACTTGGTTGCAGGTTGACTACTTTGGACTCCTGCCTCTCTAAAAGGATAATTCTTCATTCTTACTGGAGCAGATATATTTTTGTCTGTGGAATTATATTTCCTTCATATAATGCTTCTCCCAAAACCACAATATTACAGAATGCCTTACATGCAATTAGAGAGTACTTTACTCACTATCATGGTATTCAACACGCTATTGCATCTGACCAACAAACTTACTTCAAAGTCAGGGAAGTATGACAGTAGGCCCACAAAGTATGTTACACAATTTATGTCTGGAGTGCAGGAGACCCTTTAGGGTATCTATTGGTGCTACAAAGTTTTTCATTAAAGTATACTAGAAAATGCAACAGCCTAATTCAGACAGGGTGACAAAGGGCACAGATACATCAGAAATGCAAGTATGGGTCACTCTTCTAGGGAAAGGTTCACAACTTGCTGAGGGACTAGTAGAGGAGGATGAAGGAACTACAAAATGAGTACTAGAGGAAGGTAGCTATAAATATCAGCTAAGGCCACATGACTAGCTGCACAAAACAGTATTCTATCATGAATTGAACATGCGCAGTTCTTATGAATAATGAGAAATTCTCTGTGAGTTCATACAATCATCAGTTCTTTTGTGTTTTGATGATACTGTTACCATGAAGTTATCCAACACCTTGGCCCCTTATATTCATTGACATGTTTTCCCACACAGATCTCTAAGTCTTGAGTGATATTGTTGCTCTATACAAACTGGTGGTAAGGAGATAGTCCTGAAGACAATCCTGACTTAATTCATCAGATGCAGACTGATCCCCAACTAGAAGCCTTACCTCTAATGTCTTGAATTCAAGTTGCTAGAAACTACACTACATGCTACCAGAGGAAAATGTAAAAGGAATAAAGACTGAGTGGGACTCACACCATATAGATTCCTTCAATTCTACATGTAAACTCAAAAACAAGCAATGTACCCTCTTATAATATTTTCCCTCATCCAATGCTCAGGGAAAAGTGAAGAAGATAGTGGGAAAGACCTTGAGAGTCCAAAACTGAGGATCTTCCTGTGAAAATAAATCTTCTAGAAGGAACATAGGTAGACCATGAAGTCACACCAATACTACCCCCACCATATGATCTCAAGAAGGAACACAACAGTGAGCATACCAAACTTGACAGAAGAAAGTTTCCAAATGTTTAGCCTGAATAAGCATTTGCAGGAAAATGTAAATCAGGGAATGTAAGCGGTTGACATAGCCAAGAGAGGGAACAAAGATTAGCTGTGTATTACGAAATAATGAGCAATCAGAATATAAACCCAAACAATTAATTAAATAAGAGGCCAGGTGCATTTTAGGATTGCAGGAAGGGGTACAGATGATATTTTAGAGAAAGGAAATGTAAAGAAAACCAACTATAATGTAAAAAAATTTACAAAATAGCAGTTAAAAATAAAGCAACAAACAATACTTTGAGCGAAAAGTGACACTGAATTCAACAACAGATGTTTAAAAATAATAATGTGTGTCTTTGTGTGTCTGTGTTTGTGTGTGTAATACTAAACTCAAATAAGATTTAGTTACTCCTACTCTTTTAAAATTCATAATGAGACATATCATGAAGAGTAAATTGCGTGTCCACAGACTTCACTGACTTTATTGGGATAAAGTTATTGTATATGATATTATTCTCAATATTGATATTTCTCACTAAATGAAACACATTCATTTCATAATAAAATGGTGTGTTTTCATATAAAGTACAAGAGCCTTATATTGCAGACACAATCTGAACCCCTCGGTCCTTTTCATATATTTTACCCTTCTTAATATGTTACCTGATATTCTTAGCATCTTCATAATACATTGTAAAGCTACTCAAAATCCTTTCCTCTGTGATGGCCACCAACAATATGCAATGCTGTCACCATGCTCCACACTCTACTAACATTCATCCTTGTCTCTCCTTTTCAAATTGGTTCTTTTTATTGTATCAGTAATTTATGACATTACAAATTCCTAATGAGGCAATTTACCATTTTGCTAACGTCTTAGTTTCTGTTGCTGTAACAAAACACCATGGTCAAAAGGAACATATGAGAAAAGCATTGATTTCCCTATGTACCTTGGTCACAGTTAATTGAAAGAAGCCAAGACAAGAACACTGATGCAGGGCCCAATTAGGGTCCATGGCACAATGCTGATTGCTGCCATCTATGTTGCCTACAATCCTATTTCTTACAGTGCCCACAACAACTTGCCTAGAGGTGGAACTGTTCACAAAGAATAGGGTCACCTTATTTTAATCAATAATTAAGAACATGACTTACACACACACATTTCAAAATAATGGCAGCCATTCCCCAATTGAGATTCCCTGTCCTCAAAGTATAGGTTTGTATCTCATGACTGAACTCATTTTCCACCAAGCCTTAATGATTGGTATTTCATTAGGCAGTGTTATCCTGCTGTGTCAGTAGGATCTTAGTATATTACTTAATTTTTTTGTATGATTTAGTGTTACTTTGTTATGACAAAGTAGAAAGATGTTGAGTACCATCTAACATCTAAAACTATTAAAGTTTCAATAATGAAATTTAGCTTTGTTCTTTTGAAGAAAAATTGAATCTGGTCTAACTAAAATAACATAACATTTTGGGACAAAGATACACCCTAGCAACCCTGCACTAGAAGCCAAGACAGAGAAAACCTCCACAACTACCATGGCCTTTCCCTTGCTGCTGTGGTAGACAGGGAGGAAGGTGATCCAGACACTGCAGAACACCAGCATGCTGAATGTTAGGAGCTTGGCTTCATTGAATCTGTCAGGAAGGTTCCTAGCCAGAAAAGCCACAGTGAAGCTCCCCAGAGCCAAGGAGCCCAAATATCCCAGGACAAAGTGGAAGGCAATGACTGAGCCTTTGTTGCAAATAATGATTGTCTTTCCATGTTCAGATTGTATATCTCTTTCAATAAAGGGAGGAGATGTTACCAACCAGGTTCCACAGACAACAAGTTGGATTAAGATACAAATGGGAATGACCAAGTTAGGTGCCCCTGATACCAGCATCCCTCTCATTCTTCTTCCTGGAGTAGTGAGCTTGAAAGCCATGAGCACAGTTATTGTTTTGGCCAACACTGTAGAAAGAGCCCCTGTGAAAAATATTCCAAATGTGGTCTGCTGCAGGATGCAGGTGGCCTGGTTGGGATGTCCAATGAAGAGCAATGAGCAGAGAAAGCACAAGATGAGAAAAATGAGGAGGATGTAACTGAGAATGCAGTTATTGGCCTTCACAATGGGAGTATCCTTGTACTTCACAAAAGTGAAGAGTACTAGAACCGTGAGGGCAGAGAAGCACAGGGCCATGCAGCCTAGAACCATCCCCAATGGATCTTCATAAGCCAGAAATGATATAGCTCTTTGCAGGCAGTGGGTTTGCTGTAAGTTGGCATACTTATCATCTGTACACCTTATACACTGCTCCATATCTTCTGGTGAAAAACAAACCTTCATAAGATGCCATAATTATGTACCTAATAATTGGGTACTTGGATTACTCAGAGGATATCTCAAAAAATATTTTGGAAATGAGCATTTATTTCATTCCTTATTGTTGTAGGGACCACTAACTTAAGGCTGCTCTGTATTATCCTAGGCTTGGTGATGAAACAACATACCATATTATGGAATGGAAGAGAAAAATTACTTATTAATTAAACAAGAAAGAAAATTTTTTAGTGCATTGTAAATAATAATATGCATGAAGTAATATTATTTAATTGCTGAAACTTTAAACTAACTATCACAGATCTGTGCAGTGTGCTGACACAGTTTTCAATGCCAGCTGTTGAAATGCAATACCCACTTTGTTGGCTTTGAGGGTTGTTCCCTTTGTCAGTATCTTCAAAGGGCCCAAGAAAATAAAATTACTCATGTAAATACTGCTTGCATAAAGCAGTATTTCCATTATTAAAGCTATATGCTTCACAGAGAAATGCATGTTCTCCTCTTTGAGTAAGGTCTCTTTTTCTCAACTACACATTGCAATCTAGATGGCCTGAAGATTATGGATATTCACACTCATCCCTCTTTTCTTATTGGGCTCTGGTGGCTGATGAGCACTATCACATCTTTTGGTGCATTCCTAAACTCTCCACTCTTGTTCTAATTTTTTGACAGCAAATACTTCATCCTATGAGCCACCTAAGATCTTAAAATATATTTCATTAAAAAACAGTTGTTACCCTGAGCATCAGGCATTGGCCAGAGACCAAGCTGGAGGATAGAATGGAAACACTGTGGACTGATCATGTAGTCAAAGTACTTTGTTCGACTAGTAGTCAAATTACTTTGTTCAACTAATCAAGGAAGACTAAACATGTACATAGTCTGTGTTTAAAATGTATTGTTAAAAATGCTTACAGGATTCCACTGCCATCTCTCCTTCCATCTTCATCACACTTGCTGAGCTTGAACCATACAAGAAAGTTTCCCATCCCCAATCCACCTTCCGTGTTTGCCGAGTCTTCTGGAACAATCCAAGCTACACTGAGCAGCCTGGGGATCTCCAATCTCCCTATCCCCACCTCTCCACCCACCTTCATCAGACCTGTGGATCCTCAACCATACAGGTAATCTTCCCTTCTCTCACCCATCTTCTCTGATTACTGAGTCATCTGGAGCAAGCCAAGCTGCCCTGAGCACCCTGCTACCCCAGGCAGACATCTATTTTCCTGACACCTTGATATATATATATATATATGTGTATATGTGTATATGTGTATATGTGTATATGTGTATATGT
>NW_021604821.1:0-4739 GCF_004785775.1 Grammomys surdaster
ACATAACAAGGACATATGCTCCACTATGTTCATAGCAGCCATATTTATAATGGCTAGAAGCTGGAAATAACCAAGATGTCCCGCAGTGGAAGAATGGATATAGAAAACATTATACATTTTCACAATGGAATACTACTCTGCTTTTTAAATGAACAACTTCACAAACTTGTGGGCAAAAGGATGGAACTAGAAAATATCATCCTGAGTGAGGTAACCCAGACCCAAAAGGACACACATGGTATGTACACACTGATAAGTGGATATTAACCCAAAAGCTAAGAATACCCACAATGCAATCCAAAGCTTAACAAGAAGAAAGGCCAAAGTATGGATGCTTGAAACCCACTTAGAAGGGGGAGCAAAATAATCACAAAAGGCAGAGTGAGGGAAGGATACAGGTGGGAGAAGGGGGGAAGAAAAAAGTTGGGGGCAGGACTAGGTATGAGAGGAGACAGGAGAGAATTCCAGAGGGCCAGGAGAATTAAAAATAAGTAGAGGGGGTGGGGTGGGGTGGGAGTATGCAAGGAATTTAGGGAACCTATAGAATGTCCCAGAAAGCAGGAATGGGAGAGGCTCTGAGGACCTAATAGGAGATAACATTAGCCAAAATTTCCAACAGCAGGGAGATAGAGCCTGAAGACACCACATCCATTAGATAGATATGGCCCCCAGTGGGGGGATGGGGCAACCCACCTATCTAAAAGATTTTACCCAGAATTGTTCCTGTCTAAAGGAAATGTAGGGACAAAAATGTAGCAGAGACTGAAGGAAAGGCCATCCAGACACCACTCCACCTTGGGATCCATCCCATCTGCAGACACTCTACCCTGACACTATTCCTGATGCCAAGATGTGCTTACAGACAGGAGCCCCATATGTCTGTCCTCTGAGAGAATCTGCCAGAACCTGGCTGAGACAGATGCAGACACTTACAGCCAACCATTGGATTGAGCCTATGAACACCAATAGAAGAGTAATGGGAAGGAATGGTGGAGCAGAAGGGGATTGCAATCCCATACAAAGAATAACAATACCAATTAACCAGACCCCTTAGAGCTCCCGGGGACTAATACACCAATCAAAGAGTATACATGGGCTGGTCCATGACTCCCACCACATATGTAACAGAGGATTAATTCATCCCTTCCCTCATGATCTGTACCCACCGTTGATATGATCTCACACTTGGAATCTGAGACCTATGTAGACATATTGAGAACAGATTCTTATCCACAAGAAGTACCGTAGTTCTCCTAGAATTTCTCTAGTGTTACATTTATTCAATAATTAAAAGGATTATTGACCATCTATCAGATACTGACAAGGACTCTAAGCTGTGACTGGGCATGTGCACATGTGAACCATGGTATAAGAATCTCAAGACTGGCAGTTTTATTTTATTTTTTTTTCATATTCAGTGACAACTTCAGAATGACAGGAGGGACTCATTAAAAGGTTATATTTAAAAGCAATGTATTTTCAGAAGTAAATACGCAGTATTATATATGTAATCATGTATACTAGGCACAGACACACATTTAAATCTATAGTTCTATGCCAAATTGTTAAATACTTAAATTAACAACCATTTTATGAAGGGCTATAGAATGAATTATTAGGTAGAAATCCTTGACAGAAAATTTATGATAGGCAATGATGCACCCTCTTCATATTGAACTCTGGCCAATCATGTAAATTATGAATTAAGAGCAGATCAAAACACTTTGGGCAATGACATCTTTCAACATATGAAATACATGAGGAGGTGAAAATGGGACAAAATCTCCTTTATTGTCCACCTTTGTGAACTTGAGCTCAATACACTAAAACCAAACGAAACTGTGACAAATTAGAAATTATTAAAACAGTTACATATGTAATCATTAATTCTAAGTAGTTCCTAATATTGCAGTGGGAAGAAAAGAACAGAATCACAGTTTATATACACAGCTGTTAGAATTTTTAATTTATGACCTTGGAGCAGGAAATAATGTTAATGACTTACCTAAAATTGATAACATAATTATAAAAATTTTCTTCTATAGGTTCCTCATCTGGGAAAAGAACAAAACCACAGTCACTTCGTAAATCTCCATCATTATCTTCATTATTCTTAATCCTCCAAAAGCAACTGGGTTCAGTTAAACTGCACAAGATGAGAGAAAACTTCAGGAGCAAGAAGGAAAGAGTGAAAGCACACAGCTTCTTCATCTCTGCTAGGATCTAAAATGGAGCAGTTGTGAAATCTGTTTCTTATGCTGACAAACATCACACATTTACATCTATGTGTCTGTTTTAAGGCTATTGCTGTCTAGAGATTCACTTAATTGTATTCTAGAGGTTATTCCCCCTCATCCTGTGTCACATTGTCCCTGGATATATCTGAAAAAAATCTGGCCTCAAGCTCTGCATCTGAGGTCTGAAAACGTTTGAGCAAGACATTTCTGAAAACATGTTTTGAAGATCATTTTCTCTATCTTCTGGTGTCATGATTTCATTCATATCCATGGCATTTACTCCAGGGACAATCTTCTCCTGATGCAACTTGACCAGACCGTATGTCAACAGACATATGTATGAACACAATTGACAATCATGATAATGGATTGCACCAGAACTTTCATAGTAAGACAAGAGTTGAGAAGCTCATAAAGGTCTCATGCATTCATAGCTAGAGTTGAATCATGGGACATTATGTCTTCCATTGTCTAGTGTAGGAAAGGGCAGTCTCACAAGAAACATTGAGCTTGGAGTTGAGCGTGCTCTCTGCTATTCATATACTATGGTATGCTACTCATGTGATTCCTCCCATTTGGAGAATCTGTCATCATGCTAAATCCAATAATGCTGGAATTATACATATTCGACACTCATTTTGTATAATGTCAATACCTGTGCAGACATTCACTGAGCTATAATGCTGATCTCTCTCATGATCTTTAGTCCCTGGAAGTCAGTGCTTTTGGTTGAAATATTTCTTCAGGTGAAGTTGTTCAAACCTCATTAAGATGACTGAGAAAAATAATTCATATATTTAACTCATAAGAATAGAGAATTTCAGTATCATTTATGAATTTTATCCCTAATGCTAGTATATACCTTATATTTTTTAATCACCTGCAGATGGTGTTTTTTTTATATGATGTTGTGTTGGATTACATTGCAACAATACAGGTGTATGTCTGATATGCTAATTTATGTAACTTGGATAGATTAAAATGAGTGACACAGATAGAGTACTGAATTTGATTTGTTATTTTTTGAACTACTTTATACTTCTACCCATAACGACCATACTGAATTCTATTCCCATTAGAAATGAAGTGGAATTTAAACTCCATGTATCCATCATCACTGAATACATTTTCTGGATGGTTGGTACTTCAGTGGGTTATAATAGAATTTTGATATAGAATTTATTATACTTATTTACTATAAAATTTAATTTGTTTTATATTTTGTTTGAATTATGTCTTGTCAGTCTAAACATATTTTCAATATTTCTGCATACTTACTGATTGGGTGTATTTCAGGTCTGTATGCTTATGATCTTCTTTTGTATTCTAGATGGTAATTCCTTGTCAGATGAATTGGGAACATGCATTCTCTATTATGAAGGATGAATCTTTGTCCAATGTGATGAATATTGAAATGCAATCCTGAGCTGTGGCAGTCTTTTGGGATGTCATTTGATGTGCATGAGCATTGGGCTGGCATCCATAAAATTCGTACTATATCCAGCCTAAAGGTCAACCATTCAGGTCTTTCAATAATACTGAATTTGCTTTTGCCAAGATTTAAAAATGAGCTTCCATGTTGTTTCCTACAGACATACTCCTTGTTGCATGGGACACAAGTAGTGTTACTTGAACTTTCCCTTTTTGCCAAAAGTTCATGTTATAGATTTGACATGGCAAAAACAATATACACCACACACCTCAAATGTCCTTTCTGATTATCAAGGAAATGCTTTGGTTTCTCTTTTCTCTGTAGGTTATTCGATAGGCTGGCACTACAATACTTGATGAGTATTTAAAGTAAAATTTTGCTTCCATACTTAACAGACATTATTACATAGTTTCCTTCTGACTTGCTGTCTCTTTATTTCTTCTTGATATCAGATATCTGATACCTTGTTGGGTTATGTGAAATATGTAATAGTCTCAATCTCCTTTTTATTTCATAGAATGATATTATAATGTAGGGAAATGGCATGAGGTGACTGTTCCCATCCTGCTGAGAGTTGACTTAAGAATATTTGAGAATCTCAGCACACTGGGACAAAGAGAAAGCATACTTTCTCTTCAGAGAATCTGAATATTCTGCCAAATATGCTGCATGCCTGAAGAAGTGGCTTCATAATCATTTTCTCTGGAGAAAGATCTTTTGTTTTAATTAAATTAAAAAACACTTTAAAATATTTGACCACTGACAGATTTCTCAGTCTGCAACGAGGTTTATGTCAACTTGAACTCAGATAAACTACTGCTTAAGAAATAAAAGGTGTTGAGAATTAGTAGCTCTGAGAAATCTTGATTCTGCTTACCTATAAAAGAGGCTGGAAAATTCAATAAAGTATGCATTTATTCACTTTACTCAGCATCCCCCATGTCCTTATTGCTAGGACACTAACCAGGGACCCCAATGCACTGGATGTTGCCATTAGAAGAATTGGTGTTATATTTTCATTAAATGTTTGGTATCATTCATTAGTGAAACTTTCTTGTCCTGTTTCTTTT
>NW_021604821.1:4839-7016 GCF_004785775.1 Grammomys surdaster
TGCACCACCACTGCCTGGCTCTTGTCCTGTTTCTTTCCCATTAGTTAGGTGTTCTTTGTTGTTCCTTCAATCACTTAAACTTGGTTTAACTTGGTTTGATACAGTACAGAAGCAAGATTTATTCTAAGCATTGAAGCAGTTATAAATATCTGACATCATCACACTGAATGGATGAAAAGACTTCATCCTCCATGACTAAGATATCCAGTAGCAAAGATCTTATTGACTAACTACACATATTTGGAAGACAAGGTAATGATCATCCATGTACCCAAACCATAGCTTCTGTTACTTCACTAGAATTGATGAACATCTCAGTCAACTATAATTTCCCTGATTAATGTACAAATAAACATTCAAAAATTTATTAAAACAAAATTTGACTGGATATTACTTGATTACACACAGGAGTTTTTACACAATGTGTCATAATTGGCGTTGTGTGTTATTTCACTAGCACTCAAAGAACATGGCCAAGCAGGTTGGCTGGGGATAATTCTTCCAAGTTGTCTCCGTAAAACCTTCAAACCATTACATATAACTTGCATTGACAAGTTCTGTATTCCCACCCAACCTTGATTGACCAATATCCTGAATGAGACTAATATGGGATACAAAAAATAATCTCAATATTCTACAAAAATTTTACACCTGAAGAATCTATAGTGTAACTCCTAGAAGACAAAACTTATACTAGCCACTGTGGGTTTTGTTCCATAAAATTCTGTCTTCTTGGAAGGCTTTTAACATATACATGAGTTTTTTTTCCATCACTTTGATGGTCAGTTTTGTTGTTTTTGCAAAATCATTTTGCAAATAACTAGTGTACAAAAATTGTTATTATAGAAGGAAAGACTTTAATATTTTTTGCTTTTATTGAAAAGAGTTGCTTCCAGTATCCCTCTGTGCCCAGAGCTGAACCTTTGCCACAGCTCTTCATACCCAAACACAACCAGGAGAGAGCTGGTCTCCCTGGTGTGCCGACACAACTGTCTGTGAGCACAGGTAAGACCACCATTTCTGCTCTAAGGGATCCATCTGGAGTCCTCAGGGCACAAAAAAAACAAGGAGTAGCCTGGGACAGGATCCTTCCAGTTTCTGTTTGCGCCTGGAACTGACCCTGTGCCACACAGCTCTCCATACTCAAATACCACTGGGAGTGAGCTGGTCTCTCAGTAGTGCCAAAACGCCTGTGAGCATAGGAAAGACTGTCACTTCTGCTCAAATTCCTGGCCCAAGAGGGACCAGCCCAGAGTCATCAGAACACAGGAAGTGAGGAACAGCTGTGGACAGAATCTTTCTGGTTGATTTCTGTGTCTTAGAACTGACCCTGTGCCACAGCTCTCCATACCCAATTTCATCCTGGAGAGATCTGGTCTCCCAGGACTACTGACACACAGGCTTACAAGAGGGACAAGCCACAGTCAGAGACAGCAAGACCAGCTAAAGCCAGAGATATTCAGATGTTCAGAGGCAAGGGCAAGAACATAAGCAAAATAAACCAAGGCTACTTGGTATCATCAAAACTCAGTTCTCCCACCACAGTGAGCCCTGGATACCCCACACATCAGAAAAGCAAGACTCTGATTTAAAATCACATCTCATAATAATAATATAGGACTTTAAGAAGGATATAAATAACTTCCTTAAAGAAACACAGGAGAACAAAGGTAAATGTTCCTTAAAGATGAAACCGAAAATGCCTTTTAAAAATTAAAGGAAAACACAATCAAACAGGTGAAAGAATTGGACAAAACCATCCAGGATCTAAAGATGAGAATAGAATTAATAAGGAAGTCATAAAAGGAGGCAACCCTGGAGATTCAAAACCTAAGAAAGACATCAGCAGTCATAGACGCAAGCATCACCAACAGAATACCAGAGATAGAAGACAGATTCTCAGGTGCAGAAGGTATCATAGAAAACATTGGCTCAATGGTCAAGCAAAATACAAAATACAAAAAGCTTCTAACCCAAAACATCCAGTAAATCCAGGACACAATGAGAAGTCCAAACCTAAGGATAATAGGTATAGAAGAGAGTGAAGATTCCCATCATATAGGCCCAGTAAATATCTTCAACAAAATTATGGAAGAAAACTTATCTAACCTAAAGAAAGAGATGCCCATCAACATACAGGAAACCTAGAAAATTTCAAATAGACTGTACCAGAAAAG
>NW_021604822.1:0-2922 GCF_004785775.1 Grammomys surdaster
AGCTGTCAACACGATACTCTGTAAGCTTGCTATGGTCAACACTCTTTGAGTTCTTTATTGGGGAGGAGAAATAAAAGCAAACAGGAAAGAATTTCAGAGTACATTCTGGTCAATATCAGGGCAAAGATAAAAGATTATGTAGGGGGGATGAAGGGAGGTGGGGTGTGCGTGAACTCCAGCAGAGCTCGGGTCTCAGGTGACTCTTGGCTGGCCTCGCCGTGGGCACTCAGCGGGCCATGAAACAGAGCTCATAAGTTGGGGGGATGTTGCCAAAGCCTGAGATTTTGTGAGCGATGTCAATATCATCAGGAGGCACCAGAGAACGTAAGGAGAACCTCTGAAGGATGGAGGTGAAGTAAAGGAAGAGTTCTATGCGGGCCAGGGCTTCCCCAACACAGATGCGCTTTCCTGTAGACACAGTTGATGGAGGAGGTGTGCGCCAAGTCCCTACTACCATAACCACCCCACGCAGCCTGGCCTGACTCCTCAGCCCACAGCTGTATCCACAATGTGGGGTCATTATTAAGACTTACTGGGGTCCCACTGCTACCTGCCGCTTAGAGGGACTGGGCAGGTGGCAGGTACTTTTTTTGCTGACCTAGTCTACCTGAGTTAGAACCAGATAAGCAGTTTCTAAAGGATCCATGAGGGCTGAGTGTGACTCAAAACAGAGTATTGACTAAATCCCACCAGTGAGAGGTTGGGGTATGTGTCTCAGTGAGGACATTTGCTCCGGGGTTGCGAATTCCATCCCCAGATCAGGAAACAAATATCAAAACTCTGTTCATTTCAATTCTTCAAAGGTGTTTCAAATGCCTTAGATATCAAATACTAGTGAGATTGAAAAAAAAAAAAAGCTGAGATGTATTTAAGGATAGCTTCCTGATTGCCACGGGCCGTTTCAAGAGTGAAAAAGGGGATTAATCTCTATCTCATGATTGAGAGGTTCAATAATTTACCCAGGCTCCAGGCTTCCCATGATGCCACGACCTCTTGTTGGCCACCTCACCTTTATAAGGTGAATCTACGGTGTTGCTTTGTGTCTATATGGCATGAATGCCTTTCATCTTTTAGAATGTTTGAACATATTCAGTGAAAAAGATTATCTTGTGTGAGTTAAATAAGTCCCAGTACCCTTGAATAAGTGTGTTTACATTTTTACACATACAGGACCATTCACTTAAGAGTTACCAGTGGCCATGGTTGTCCATAGCGCATGGCAGATGTGAGTGGTTCAGACAAGGGTCATATGGCTGACAAAAGATGAAATATTTTTAATTTGATTCTTAACATACTATGGTTAGGTTTACTAAATGTTTGATATTGTTGCTCTAACATTTTACTATTATATTTTTGTTATTTCCAATTGTTTTAAAGTCAGGATCTCACTGTTAGCCCAGGCTGGCCTTTCTCTTGAAATCTTATTACTATTGCTGTTTGAATACTAAGACTACAGTCATAGACAACAGTCTTCTGCTGTAAGTTTTTCCCTAATCATTAAAGTGAATGATTCTAATATTCCTGGATTTGGGATTTTAGGATTTTTATAACTCTATAACATAGACCTTGGAAAGACTGTTCTAGTACTTATCTGTGGGAAATTTAGGCGTAATTACCTACCAGAGGAAAAGACCACAAAGGCATCATTTTTCTTGAAATGCCCCTGTTCATCCAGGAAGTGTTGAGGATAAAAAGCATCTGGGTAGCGGAAGTATTTGGGATCTCTGAGGACCGAACCAATCAGGGGATACACATCTGTACCCTAGGAGACAGACAGAGGCCATTGGAGTTTTGTGTTGGGCAATGGGGGTGAGGATACACAAACAGGAAGAGAGAGAAGCCAGGAAAGGGTGACAGGACAACAATGGGGTACAATCTCACCTTGGGTAGAAAGTAGCCTCGGAAATGAGTGTCCCGTATGACATTATGGGGGGCACCAAGGGGCACAATATCTGTCAGTCTCTGTATCTCATGGATGACAGCATCAGTGTAGGGCATCTTGGCCCGGTCATCCACTCTTGGGATACGGTGCGTTCCAATCACCTGGTTAATCTCCTCCTGGATCTTGGCTGTAAGATGGCAGAAAATATACCAGAAAAGGAGACAGAAAATCTGATGTTTGCTGTCCTTGCTTGGTATTTGTTTTTACTCGTGGTTAGCAGGAGCATGTGCTTGTTTCTTTGTCAACAGGGTTTCACTAGGTAGTCCATGTTGGACTGGGACTCACTATCTAGATTGTGCAGGTTTCAAACACTCTGTCTCTCTACTCTGCCTCATACGTGCTAGATTCCAGGTATCAGTCACATGTCTGGCCAGGGAATGTATGTGTTGAGAGGTTAGGGCAAGCCATGTTCTTCATTTTACAGATGTCATTACTTCAAGGAACTTGAGATGAAGATTCTGTTTCTAGAGCCAGGAAAAATAATGAGCCTTGGAGGAGATTCTGTGTTTGGATTGCTTCATTACACTTAATGACAGCCATCACTGGTACTTGAACACTCATCAGACAGCAGGAGCTACAGAACCTAGATCCTTGAGTGTCATATGGGAATTTGGTCTTTACTGAAAAATATCATAGGCTGGTGGATAACGATCAGGACAACATTCTGATTCCATCTGAACTGTCTATGCAGATGCTGCTTTTATTCACCAAAGACTTGTTTTAAACTTGTCTAGGATAGAGAAAGGACAAATTAGAGGGCTTTCTTAACCAGTAAATGACTTGATTACCATAGTTCTCTAAGCAAATCAAATTTTAGTTTATCAGACACAAAGCCTGTTTGATATGGATAATGTAGTCAGCTGAGCAATAGCCCTCAAATAGCTTCACCTGGGTGTGATGGCACATGTGTAATCCCAGACTCCCAGGACCAAGGTCAGCATGGACTATGCAGGAATCCCATCTCAAAGAGAAATGGGGAG
>NW_021604822.1:2991-6286 GCF_004785775.1 Grammomys surdaster
TTGGCTATGTCTGGAACTAAGTAAAACCCAAATGGCTGGGTACACCTGTGGAGATTAAATTTTTTTTAATTTAATCTTTTAAAGTGGGAAGACCTACTAATCTGGATCTTTGATGTGAGAAGATCCATTCTAATCTGGGCCACACCTGCTGGCAGTCTATCTAAAGGACATGAAAGAAGGAAGCTAGCTCTCTCTTTGCCTGCTTGGCTTCACTTTTGCTGACAAGTCTATTTCCTTCATTGGCGTTGGAGCCGACTTCTCCAGGATTCTTCTATATACTGAGGACCAGCTGAGACATTCAGCCTCACAGACTGAACAATTATTAGATTTTTGGACCTTCTACTGGTAGACCTAATGACACATAGCCTGTAATCCATTCTAATAAATCCTACACACACACACACACACACACACACACACACACACACACACACAGAGTTAATTCTGTTCCTTTAGAGCAGTGGTTCTTAATCTGTGGGTCACAACCCCAAAAGGTGTCACATATAAAATATTTACATCACGACTCATCAGAGTAACAAAATTACACTTAAGAAGTAGCAATGAGAGAATTTATGGTTGGGGTCACTACAACATGAAGAACCCTATTAAAGGGTCACAGCATTAGGAAGGGTGAGAACAACTGCTCTAGAGAATCCTGACAAATACATAGTGCATGCCAAAATAAATCCGATTTTATTAATTTTAAGGGAGTTTATTTTAAGGGTGCAAGAGGCTTATGTTTCTATAGTTTTTAATATTTTATCTAGAGATCAAAGTAAACTACACGAAATAGTACTTTCTCTTGTTTTCCCCACACAGTTGCAGATGGATTTTGATATGGCAAGAATGAAGGTTTTAGAAGACAGAAAGACTGGTGTAAGAGGTACCTGGTACATCTTGATGAGAAAGCAGTCGATAAAGTCCCTAGGGCTTGAGGGGTCAAAAGATGCTTCATTGATCTTGACCCTGGATGCAATGAAGTCCTTAAGTTCTTCTATTAAGTTGTAAAGGTGGTTGTGCCTTCCTGGAAAATACTGCATGACTCTCCAGTACATGTCATATAACTGTGGGGCAGAGGCAAAGGGGGCATGTGTCAGTTATGGGCATCAGAGACCAGATGGGCAGAGTTCTAATGTCATTGAGCTAGGCTCAAAGTCTGTGGCTGGAGCTTGGGAACTCTCTTAATTCCAGCACAAGGGAGACTGAGGAGGAGGATCAGCAGTTTAAGAACAGCCTGAGCTACACAAAGACACCCTATCTCACTAAATAGAGTACTGTTGGGCCTGAGACGTGGGTGTTACTGTTTGCTTCTTGAATACTTGGGCAAATTTTAAGTACCTCCAAGGGATGAGGGGAGGAGGGTTAGTATGGGACTGTGCTGGCTTTGAGAATGGAGGGTGAGCAGGGATTCGGCTGGCTAGTAACTGGTAAGCACCTGTGCCCAGGGCATGCTCATCTCCACAAAGCTCTCATTGATCATCTTCATGAGGCTCTGGAAATGCTGGTCCTCATAGTCGAAGCGTTTTCCGAAGACGACAGAACAGATGATGTTGGACACAGTGCGGCTCAGGAAGAAGGTGGGATCTATGGGAGCTCCTAGGGGTGGAAACTGACTACGTTGGAGACAGTCTTCACGAGTGAGGTAGGGCAGGCAATTAAATGGTGCTAGCACAGAGCTCCGAGTCTGTTCCCTATGGGTTTGTATGAGTGCCTCATTATCATACCCGAGTCTAGGTTTTCCAAACTGCAACCTGGTTTGGAAATCTCCCAATTGACCTGTGAGCGTTCAGTATGATGACTGTGTGTAAAATGCCTGGCATGGCTTCCAGTCTGGAATATTTCCACTCAAGAAATAGAGAAGTTCAATGTGATATTTTGTCACTGTTACCTAAATGTGTGGTGGATGGAAAGTAACAGAGGACACATCTGGGGGCGGGGGGGAACCACCCAAGAGGCTAGAGAGACTGCTTTGTGGTTAAGAGCATTGACTGCTCTTGCAAAGGACCCAGGTTTTAATCCCCAGCACCCACACGACAGCTCAGAACCATCTGTAACTCCAATCTTAAGAATCCTCTGGCTTCTGGCTCATCAGGCATGCCCACGATGCACAGGCACATGTGCAAACGAAACATCTGTACCCATAAAATAGTAATAACAAAATTTAAAAAAGAAACCTGAATTCAGTCAAGGTCTACTAAAAAAAAATCCATTTAGTTTATTAAGAAATCCTTCCAGGGGCTGAGGAGAAGGCAAATCATTTGCCTCATAACCTTTTAGATTAGAGTTAGAATCCTGAGCACCCAAATAAGAAGGTGGACAGACCTCTTTAAAAATGTAGCAACCTGTTTCTGATTTAACACCTGCAAGGTGGAGGCAGAAGTCCTCTGGGAAAAGCTAACTAGCTAGATCTGTGGTGTTGATGAGCTCTGGGTATAGCGATAACTCATGAATAAATCAGTACAAAGACGTGAGAAGGATTAAGGAAGACATCTGATTAAGGAAGAACCCTGGCCTCCAAACACATGTGCAAGTGCATGTCCATACATGTGCACTCATACGCGTGAACATCCATGCACTAATGCACACATCAAACACAAATATATATGAAGAAAAACATATTTCATTAGGTCTCTGTAAAACAGGATGCTGGTCAAGTGAATGGTGTGGGGTCAGTTTTTCCAGAACCATGCATATGCATTCTTGATGTACACCATAGCAGATTGCTTCTGGAGGTACAGGGCCATTCAAAGCTGTGAGTGGATTTCTTATTTGTCTACAGAGTCCAGACAAGGGTTTAAAGAGATATATGTCTATGTCTCTTATCTACTTGTTTCTGTATTTCTCAACATTTGTCTTTTCTCTTTTGACTTTTATTGGCCCCTTTTATTTTACCCTGGGAACTAGACATCTTTAAAAGCTATAATAAAACAAAAATCACAGATAAACAACAACAACAAACCCAGAGTCTGTTTTGTGTTCACCACTACTCCTGGGTAATGGGGTTTCTCTGGAGTGTGGTTGATATATCCATTGACACTACATTGGAGAAAACTTGTTTCCCTTTTCCATTGGGTCTCAATTACAAACAACGTTACTGTTAGGAGTGTTTTGATTTTTGCAGTTTTATTTTATTTTGAGAGAAAGAAGATGAAGCTGGGTGAGTATGGAAGTGGGGATGATCTGGGAAGAGTTGGGAATGGAAAGAATATGATATAGATATATTATAATTTTCCAAAAAGATTAACATAGTATAATATTTAAGAGATTGGTTTCCTGAAGAAAAATGTGTATGTGT
>NW_021604822.1:6296-10311 GCF_004785775.1 Grammomys surdaster
GAGTTGTGTGATCTTTAAGATGAGAAATTTCTAAGCATTTGTTTCACAGTGACTTGAATGTATCTACCACTGACAAACCATACTCTTTTTAAAATTTTGATTTAATTGAATGTTTATATGTGTGTAGATGTTTTGCCTGCATGTATGTCTTTGTATTGCATGTATGTCTTTGTACCATATGCATGCCTGGTACCTGTGGAGGCATTGCATCCCCTGAAATGGATTATAGATGGTTGTGAGTCTTATGTGGGTGCTAGGAATCAAACTCAGATCTTCTGGATGAATAGCCAGTGCTTTTAAGAGCTGGGCCACTTCTCCAGCCCAACACATTCTACCTACCCTTAAAAATGGTAAAGACAGGGAGTTCTATGTTGTTTTGTTCATTGCAATAAAGCATGTATAACATAGCAACATTTGATCCTTTCTCTAGGAAAAGACACAAGCTCAACCACCACACTAGAATTATATGTATGGTTTCTTGAGTTACAGACCCCTGAAACCTGCTGATGAGCATTTCTGGCCAAGCTGTCTCTCAGAATCCTTCCGTTTATTTTTAGCATGGAATCTCACTGGAAATCTCTATGAACTCTTAACGGCTCTTATCCTTTCCTATTTCAGGTCTTTCTCCCACCAAGGTCAGCCTTCCCATAACTGAGCTCTTTGTAAACACCCAGTCACCCAGTGTGATCTTCATACCCTTGAACTTATGGAGTTCCTCCAGTAGGTAGCCAGCCTCCTCCTGGATCCGCTCCTCAATGCTCCGCTTCCCCATCCCAAAGTTTCGAAGGACAGTCAGGGAAAACCGCCTAAGAATCTTCCATCGTTCTCCATTGGACAGAGCTAAACCTGCAGGGAGGTCGGTGGTCAGGCTCCTGTCCCCTCTCCCCTTTCTGCACTCAAGTCTGTGGTAGACAAGATTATTGAAAGCTCAACCTTCAAGACTCAGTGGGAAATCAAGATTCTTTCCAAAATATTCCAGACTGAAGGAATAGGGAATAAGGGTAGGAATAATCAGGGACAGCAAAAAAAGTTTTCTTACAGGATAGCAAGTTGTGATTGACTTATTTTCATGTTTAATGCCTAGAGTGCGTGAGGTAAGGATAGAATACCATATAGACTATCCCTTCAATAGAAATGCTAGTTCCATTTTCTGAGTATTGGTTGGATTTTTAAAAACATGTATATGTGAGGACACAGAAGCTCACAGCTGTGCATCAATGCACTTATACAAAAAAGAGTAACCTTGCATGAAGACTGTAGTAGAAATCACCTGATGGATGGATTGGTGAACTGCTTGGAAATTTAATAAGATCATTTTAGAATGTATTGATAAGCAAAATGAAGAGTGGACTAATGGAGGCTAGATGAGGGCATCAGACCCCCTGAAGCTGGAGCTATAGACTGTTGTGAACCTCATATGAGTGCTGGCACATAGGTCCCCTGGATGAGCAGCCAGTGCTCTGGGCTGAACTGATGTTCTGTGTGGTGAATGGGTGGGTAAGTGTCTGTCTGCCTATGAGGTTGAAAGAGTCAATGATTGAATAGAGTGTTAGTAGAAGAGGGATTAAGATGAAAAGTTAGTGGCTGGAAGAAAAGGTGGATGAATGGATAGATGGGTGGATAGAAGAGTGACTGGTTGGAAAGATTAATAGGTGTGTGAATGATATAAAGTTCACTGTATGAATTGAACTATGGGTGGATCCATCGATATCTAGAACATTGAAAGATATGAATAATAGGATGTTTGCATCCAAAGGATAATGAATATATTTTGGTGAATTTATGGGCAAATGGGTAGAATTGAGAAAGTGTGTATCAATATAGAGACAGATGATAGATAGATGATAGATAGATAGATGAAAAGAGAGAGGTAAGCCTTCCTACAGTTGATGAATGCAGGCAAGTATTAGACAAGAAATGTTTGTATTACATATGCATGTGGGTATGGACAGATGGGAACATATTCCTGTGGTAGATATGCATATATATGTGGGCAGATAAGAACTAAGCTTGGTTGTGAAAGTTTTAGGGGGTTACATAAATCATATCACATAGTAATTCATTAAAAGTAAGCATAAAATAGCACTACAGACAGTATAGAGCACAATTTCTGGAGTTAAAAAACAAAGCAGCCTTCAAACATACTGTGTGGTACTACTTAACCTTTCTCACATCAGCATTTGCACTTCCAAAATTAGCAGAGAAGTCACACCCTTCTCAATGGAGTCAGCGTAGGCGAGTCTCGTGAGTCACTTACCAGAGACCCTGAGTCAGACACACCGAGTCTGTGGCAATCATTTCTGTCGGTATTGCTGCTACTTACCATAACCTTGGAAGTTCTTCTCTAGTGTTGGCATTTCACCACGGCCACTGAAGTCATCTGCCTGATCCACCAGGGCCTCCTTCACTGCCTCATGTCCACATAAGATAACCACTGGCCTTGGACCGAAGTATACGGTGAACACAGAGCCATATTTTTTCTGGAGCTGGGAGTGAAGGAAGGAATAAATTTGGAGCATGGCAGAGCCATGCCAGGGCATTGTAGAGGGCAGAGGTTCTAGGAGAATGAAAAGGTAGACTAGAGGAAGGTCCTGAGCTTGGAAGGGCTACTGGGGAGAAAACATCAGAATGACTCTGTGACCTTGGACAGCAAATATCCTTGATTTTGTACATTTTCGTTTTATTTATGAGGTAACGGGGTTGGACTAGCTGAACTCTGAGATCTATAGCCACTCTCTTTAAAATGCTCTGTTTCTAGCATCTTAACATTCTAAGACAATTTGAATATGAAAGTTGTGCTTAAGGAAATGAGGCTCCCCCAAACCCTTAGATCATGAGCTAGAGTCCCTAGAAAAGGGGGATCTTTCTAGTGTACTCAACGGTTCTAAGATTTCCCCCACCCTTGCTTTTAAGATTCTGTAATTTCAGAATCCTGTTTCTTAAAGTTTGTTTCTGAATCTGTGTTTAGCAATCATGAGTTTCTGTGTGACGTCAGTGGTACCATTTGTGGCCTTCATCACCATAAGAAGAAATTGACACACTAACCTTCAGGAAGGATTGAAATATGGCATCAGTTCGGACTTGTAACAGGTTTCCCAAAAATGGTATTGGTGTGGGGCCGGGGGGCAGCTTTCCTCCCTTACTGGTCCGCTTCCAAGCAATCAGGATGAGCAGGCAAGACAAACAGAGTGCCATAAAGATGCTGAAGGCCCCTCCTAGCACCATGGTGCTAAATTGAGGGCTTGTATTCTGAGATCCAGAGCTTGCATAAATAGCTTCTAGGAAATCAGCTTATACTGGAATCTGAACCCTGTGGGAGTCAAGTTATCTCAGTATTATGCCATCAGGGGACAAATTGCTTGGTAGGTGTGGAGTTATGTAATCTTTCACCTGCCCAGATGTATATTGATTTCATGCAGCAAAACCCTAGGACGGGCTATCTCCTTTCCTCATAGTTCAACTTTCCCACCTGTCCCTCAGCTTCATAGTCTTTGTGGCATCTGTTTATAGGGAATCTTAATAAAGTATAGAATTTTCTACATTATCCTGCTGTGTGAACCTTCCTCTCTTAGACTTTTGTTTTTTGCCCTAGGAGGAATGCCTCCAACTGTCCAGAGAATGCCAGGGGCCAGATGTTTCGTTCCTCAGTTTAGTAAGTCCAAGGACGTTATGCAAACAGTCCCCACTTAGCCTCGAGAGTTTTCTACCTCTGAACTCCTTTGATAAAAGTGATGAGGAACACTTTGTGTACTTGTCATTTTTTTCTCTGTTCCAGCTTCGAACCCTTAACTCTCTTGGAATAAAGCATCAGAGAGCTCAGGTGGACTATGAAGTGATAATTGCCTGAAGCCCCTGGCTCTGTTGAATCTTGAACTCAACTTCAATTCCTTGGCACTGCTCACTAGATGGTTGAGATACAACCAAACATCGGTTATTGAGTTCAAACATTTAGGGACTATCTGGGTTCATGCTTTAGCCATTTTTATTTACTAGGAAAACATCTAGTTGGGGGCTT
>NW_021604822.1:10321-21884 GCF_004785775.1 Grammomys surdaster
ATGTCATGTCTGAGATGCAGAGAGCCTCTCCGAATGCTGCCTTGTGGACCAGAGTCACCATTAGAGATGCTGCTTAGTATTCACTGTCCTTAAAAATCTGAATAAACAGTTTCTAGTTCTTTTGTGCCAAATATCTGCAAAATTTTGTTTTCTGTCCCCAAAGTCACAGGCTATTGTTCCCTTTCTCTGTGTAAGGGGCACTGTCACATGGATCTGACACTCTTCTCAGATGTCTGGGTTCTCACACTTGGAAACAGAGTGTTCTTTATTTGTCTGTGAGTTCTGAGAATGGAGCTGGAGTCAGGCATGGCCCCCACACGTTTTAATCTCATCAGCTAAAGCAGGATTTAGGGCTGGCCCGGGGCTATGTAGATAGAACTCAGCAGAGAGAATGAGGAAGTTTTAGCTGGCTAAGCTCAGGTGTCCTGTGTCCAGGAGAAGTGGTGGGAATTGCAGGCAGACTGGATATGTCACTTTCTTTGTCTCAGACCTGTTGTAGGAAATCTTTCTTTCTAAAGAAACCAGAAAAGCAGTCAGCTTTACCTCCTCTTTCAGGACTCAAGTGTCATTTAGCTGTATTCTGCCCTTCCTCATCTCCTAATATTATCCTTTCTTCATCTCCTTTCTATGTGTTGTAACACACACACACACACACACACACACACACACACACACACAGGCACATTTGCTTACATATATACATGCATGCATGGTAGAAATTGTTTTGGAGGTTTCTCAAAAACAAAACAAAGTAAAACAAAGCAATAACAACAAAAACTGAAAGCTGCCATATGGCCCAGCTATTTCACCCCTGAGCATCTGCTCAGGAAACCCCAGCACTTACTATAGAGATGCTTGTACCTCCATGCTCATTGCTGCTCTCGTTACTATTGTTAGGGCACATTGTGTGAAGGCATGTCTCTGTCTAGTCATTGGCAGAGAGCTAAAAGAAATGCAAGCTGGATCTTGGTATTGTTATTTCTATGGAGCATCACCGGTCTCATATTTTGTAAATATTCATTCTTCCTCACCTGTCTAAGGTAATCTAGAATTGTATCTAATTGTGTCTGTTCACTGGGCAGATGCCCAGGGGTGAAATAGCAGGGTCATATGGCTGTAATAATGAGTTGACGGCCAATAGCTGGGCAGGAAGATCTTTTGAGCAGAGAGAGGCTCTGTGGTAGAAGAAATCAGAGGAGAAGACTTGCCAGCAGACACGGAGGTAGACAAACCAGAGTGGAACGGAGAGATAGACCTGGTCATATGGCGGGATATAGAGTCAGGGTTACTCCAGTAAGAGTAGCTGAGGGACAGCTCACCTAAGGTGGAAGCTTTAAGATATTGACAAGCTTTGAAATAACAATGTTGTTATTTATATAGCTGGTGGGTACATGAAAGTCCTGTTATACACTGTAGCAAGGAAATGAAACCAACGTACACGTTCATCAACAGGCGAATGGATAATGGCAATCCAGTACATATCAAATCAGGATCCGCTCTGGAAGGAAAATGAAACCACAAAATTTGCAGGAAAATGAACAGACTTAGAATGCAGAATATTAATTGAGATTGTACCATCTCAGAAAGACAAATAAAACAGAACTTTCATTTAAGGTCCTAGGATGTTTTTCATAAGGTAGCCACCCAGCTCTACTCCCCCTCTCTTGATTCTTAGTTTTGTAGTCTCTTAATTCTGATATGATTGTGGTGACAAAGTGCAGATGAATGCGCATGGTGATAGCTGTGTCTAGTCTTCCCAATTAGACAAGAATGGACCTAGAGAAATCATCCTTCACACAGCCCTCCTCTTGATTGATACTCTGGAGTAGAAGGGGACTTGAACTCACAACTCGAAGAAAATTAAAGGAAGTACTGATTTCAGAATGCCTGCTCCCTAGTTAGCTTTAACTGTCAACTTGACATAGCCCAAAGTTTTCTGTAGAAGTCTGGGAGTTTGGAGGACTGCTTTAGTTATACGGGTCTGGAGGCATGTCTGTTTTCTTTTCTTTTATTATTTATTCTTTAATCTTTGTTTTTTACAGTCCAGACTTTATCCTCATCCCCATCCACCTGCTAACTGTTCCATATCCCACACCTCCTCCCCATCCCTGTCTCCAAGAGGATGTCCCCACTCCCACCCCACCAGACCTCCCCACTCCCTGTGGCCTCAAGTCTCTTGAAGGTTAGATGCATTTTCTCTGACTGAGCCTAGTCCCAGAAGTTCTCTGTTGTATATGTGTTGGGACCCTCATATCAGCTGGTATATGCTGCCTGGTTGGTGGTTCAGTGTCTGAGAGATCTTGAGGGTCCAGGTTTGTTAAGACTGCTGGTTTTCCTGTGGGGTCTCCCTCCTCCTCAGCTTCTTCCAGCTTTTCCCTAATTCAACCACAGGGGTCAGCAGCTTCTGTCCACTGGTTGGGTGCAAATATCTGCATCTGACTTTTTCAGCTGCTTGTTGAGTGTTTTGGAGGGCAGTCATGATAGGTCCCTTTTTGTGAGCGCTCTATAGCCTCAGTAATAGTGTCAGGCCTTGGGGCTTCCCCTTGAGCTGGATCCCAATTTAGGCCCGTCACTGGACCTCCTTTTCCTCAGGCTCTTCTCCATTTTTGTCCCTGCAGTTCTTTCAGACAGGAACAATTCTGGGTCAGAGTTTTTGACTGTGGGATGGCAACTCCATCCCTCCACTTGATGCCATGTCTTTCTACTGGAGGTGGGTTCTACAAGTTCCCTCTCCCCTCTGTAGGGCATTTCATCTAAGGTCCCTCCCTTTGAGTCCTGAGAGTCTCTCACCTCCCAGGTCTCTGGTGCATTCTAGAGGATCTCCTCACCTTCTACCTCCCAGGGTTGCCTGTTCCCACCCTTTCTTCTGGCCCTTAGGGCTTCAGTCTTGTTTCCCACCCACCCCCATTCAATACCTGATCATGTTGCCCTCTTCCCCTCACTGTCCCCTTTCTCACTCAGGTCCCTCCCTCCATCTCCCCTCTTGTGATTGCTTTCTTCTCCCTCTCAAGTGGGATTGAGGTGTCCTCACTTGGGCTCTTTAGTTTGTTAACTTTCATGTGTTCTGTACATCGTATCCTGGGTATTCTGTACCTTTTTGGCTAATATCCACTTATTAGTGAGTACATACCATGCATGTCCTTTTGGGTCTGAGTTACCTCACTCAGGATGATATTTTCTAGTTCCATCCATTTGCCTGCAAAATTCAAGATGTCCTTGTACTTAACAGCTGAGTAGTATTCCATTGTGTAAACAAACCACATTTTCTGTATCCATTCTTCTGTTGTGAGACATCTGGGTTGTTTCTGGCTTCTGGCTATCACAGATAAGGCCACTATGAACATAGTGGAGCATGTGCTCCTGTGGCATGATGGGGCATCTTTTGGGTATATGTCCAAGAGTGGTATAGCTGGGGCATGTCTGTTTTCCTGATTGTTAGTTGACACAGTAGGGCCCAGTCCACAGTGAGCGATGCCATCCTGAAGCAGGTGGTCCTAGGTTTTATAAGGAAATGTTAGGTTTGGGTGGAAGCCGAGAAAACTCATTTAGGATACAGAGGCTTAAAAATGAAAGTTTTATTTCCTGAGCAGTCAGGGAGGCGGCCAGTTTGGGATCTGAACCTCCTCCCCAAAGGGAGATTGTACAACATTTTAAAGGATGGAAACATGAAGCCAGGGGTGATCTGGGGTGAGCTGCAGTGTTATCTAATTGTATTTTGACATTATGGGTTAAGCAAGGGAGTACTCATAGGAGACTGGGCCATGCCAGGGCAGCTGGCTTCAAGGTCCTTAATTAACTTTTGTAGACATTAGGTCCAGAGGTCAGAGTGATAAAGGGACAGAGGAGCAGCTCAAGTGCGTGCTAGGGTATAACAGGCAGTTGGTTATAGATTTTTGTAATTTATGCATCTTCGTTTAGATAACAGAGATTTCTATATTCTTTACCGATTAACAGACAATTAAGAAAACATTTGGAGACGTGGGATTGGTGTTCGTTCCTAGGCCTCGAAATATGAACTTGTTTAATCCTGCCAGCAAGATGGAGACGTTGTCACTGAGATGGCTGGACTCAGACAGCTCTCTTTTTATTTTTTTCCTTTTTTATTAGATATTTTATTTCTATTTCAGTTCTTATCTTCTTTCCCCATTTCCCCAACCCAGAAACCCCCTATCCCATCCCTCCTCCTCCTGCTACTATGAGGATGTGCCCCCACCCATCCACCCACTCCCACCTCCCCACCCTTGAATCCCTCACACTGGAGCATCCAGCCTTCATGGGACCATAGACCTTCTCTGCTACCTATGCCTGACAAAGCCATCCTCTCCTACATGTACAGTTGGAGCCATGGGTCCCTCCTTATGTGCTCCCAGGCTGATGGTTTAGACTCTGGGAGCTCTGGTTGGTTGGTATTGTTGCTCTCCTCATGGGGCCGCAAGCCCTTTCAGCTCCTTCAGTCTTCTCTCTCACTCCTCCATTGGGAACCCCATGATCAGTCCAATGATTAGCTGTGAGCATCCACCTCTGTATATTTCAGGCTCTGGCAGACCTCTAAGGAAACAGCTATATCAGGCTTCTGTCAGCATGCACTTTCTGGCATCCACATCAGTGTCTGCCTTTGGTGACTGCACATGGGATGGAAACTCAGGTGGAACAGTCTCTGGATGGCTCCTCCTTCAGTATCTGTCCCACATTTTTTCTCCATATTTGCTCCCATGAGTATTTTGTTACTCCTTCTAAGAAGGACCAAAGCACCCACACTTGGTCTTCCTTCTTCATGTGGTCTGTGGGTTGTATCTTGGGTATTGCGAGCTTTTGGGCTAATATCCATTTATCAGTGAGTGCTTTTTCTTTTGTGATTGGGTTATCTCACTCGGGACGATATTTTCTAGTTTCACTCACTTGCCTAAGAATTTCATGAATTTATTGTTTTAGATAGCTGAGTAGTACTTCATTGTGTAAATGTACTACATTTTCTGTATCTGTTCCTCTGTTGAAGGACATCTGGGTTCTTTCCAGCTTCTGGCTATTATAAATAAGGCTGCTATGAACATAGTGGAGCATGTGTCCTTGTTATATGTTGGAGCATCTTTTGGGTATATGCCCAGGAGTGGTATAGCTGGATCCTCAGGTAATGATATGTCCAATTTTCTGAGGAAATGCCAGACTGATTTCCAAAGTGGTTACACCATCTTGCAGTCCACCCAACAATGAAGGAGTTTTCCTCTTTCTTCACATCCTCGCCAGCATCTACTATCAACTGAGTTTTTGATCTTAGCCATTCTAACTGGTGTGAGGTGGAATCTCAGGGTTGTTTTGATTTGCATTTCCCTGATGACTAAGAATATTGAACACTTCTTTATGTGCTTCTCAGCCATTCGAGTTTGCTCAATTGAGAATTCTTTGCTTAGCTCTGTACCCCATTTTTAATTAGGGTTATTTGTTTGGCTGGAGTCTAATTTCTTGAGTTCTTTGTATATATTGGATATTAGCCCTCTAATGGATGTAGGATTGGTAAAGATCTTTTCCCAATCTGTTGGTTGCCATTTTGTCCTATTGACAGTATCCTTTGCCTTACAGAAGCTTTGCAATTTTTATGAGGTCCCATTTGTCAATTCTTGATCTTACAACATAAGCCATTGGTGTTCTGTTCAGGAACTTTCCCCCAGTGCCTAGGTATTCAAGGGTCTTCCCCACCTTCTCTTCTGTATATGGTATGTAGTATCTGGTTTTATGTGGAGGTCCTTTATCCACATGAACTTGAGCTTTGTACAAGGAGATAAGAATGGATCGATTTGCATTCCTCTACATGCTGATCTCCAGTTGAACCAGCACCATTCGTTGAAAATGATGTTCTTTTTCCACTGGATGGTTTTAGCTCCTTTGTCAAAGATCAAGAGACCTTAGAAACGTGGGTTCATTTCTGGATCTTCAATTCTATTCCATTGATCTTCCTTCCTGTCTCTGTACCAATACTGTGCAGTTTTTATCACTATTGCTCTGTAGTATAGCTTTAGGTCAGGGATGGTGATTCCCCCAGAAGCTCTTTTATTGTTGAGAAGAGTTTTCACTATCCTGGGTTTTTTGTTATTCCAAACAAATTTGCAAATTTGCCCTTTCTATCTCTATGAAGAATTGAGTTGGAATTTTGATGAGGATTGCATTGAATCTGTAGATTGCTTTTGGCAAGATCACCATCTTTACTATATTAATCCTGCCAATCCATGAGCGTGGGAGATCTTTCTGTCTTCTGAGATCTTAATCAATTTCTTTCTTCAGAGACTTGAAGTTCTTGTCACACAGATCTTTCACTTGCTTGGTTAGATTCATACCAAGGAAAGTCCCCAGCTCCCCTAGGGCCTGGGACCTTGAATTTAGTTTCTCCTTATGATTAAATGGACTCTGAAAATGAAATGATAGTACTTAGAATAAATCGTTTTGCTGGTTCCTAATGGAAAGAGAAGACCCAAAGAAACCGAGAGGATAGAGGCACAAGACACAAAACCAGAGAGACAACACTGAGCTGAGATTTTCCAGGAGTCAGGAGTGAATGCCAAACAGGACAAGATGTCAATAGAAAAATCCAAAGAAACAGAGAGTAGAGGTAGAATTGGAAAAAAAAAGACACAGTGAGACAGATCAGTGTTGTCACTGAGAAAAGATTCAAGAGGGACCCAGCTCCCTCCCTTCCTCCCTGAATAAAGACGAACCCTGGTGAGAAGAAATCTAAATAAAAAGAACTAGAGATGGAAAAGAGAGTGGCAAGAGGATCCAGCAGTGAAATGATGACTCAGCAGTGAGATGACTCAGCAGTAAGGTGACTCTGCTGATAAGAACCATAGTCAGTATTGTTTCCTTTCCTGCTTGAGAAGATCATGTGGTATTGGAGACTGACGGTCGGTCCTGAAGTTAGCGTTCCCTCTAGCCATTTCCTATGATAACAATGGAACATTCTTTTTGTTTTAGTTTGTATTTATGGGTGCATCATGGCTACACATGCATGTATGGGGTAAAATTCAGTGTTCCTTCATGTATATACTGGGTGATGGTCAAGTAAGGGTTATGAATCTATCACTTTTGTTGTCTTACAGGTGGTTCTTCTTCAAGGGACCTAGTAATGGCTTAAGTCATCACCTGCTGCCATTACTTGCCATTGGTTGCAGGCTGCATATAAAAAGACTGCTCACCACCTCAGTTCTCTCTCTCTCTCTCTCTCTCTCTCTCTCTCTCTCTCTCTCTCTCTCTCTCTCTCTTTCTTACAGGTGCTCCCAGATGATCTCTCTCTCCCTCTTTCTTTGTTTATGTGTTTCTTTTTTCCTTCCTTCTTGACTTTCTTCCTTTCTTTCTTCCTCTTCCTTCCTTCCTTCCTTCCTTCCTTCCTTCCTTTCTTTCTTTTTTCTTTCTTTCTTTCCTTTCTTCTGCCTTTTTTCTCTGTCCCACTTCTTTCTGTCTGCTTTTCTTTCTGTCTTTCTCTGTCCCCCCTTCTCTACCCCCATAGCTCTGTTCACACCTGTCTGCCTTTACCACTTTTCTAGGTTCTCACTCCCTCCTCTTCCCCCAAATAAATCTTCATACCAGGTCTGTTGTGTGGCATGATTTCTCAGGGGGACAACTTGGCATGGGCCCATTCCCCCACTCCTGCCACGTTATATTTCATAACAACCTTAATCTTCTTTCATTTCTTTAAGATAAGTAAACTCAAAAACCCCCTCTTCTATTTTAAGATATGCAATTAATTATTGTTAAGCATAATCACTTTACTTCTTAAAGACCATCAGGACGTATTCTCCTTGCTGTAAGATTTTACCAAATGGCACTGAAAGAGAGGGTACCTGCATCCTGAAGAAAGAAATCAGACCTTTGTCTTATACCAATACCAAATAACTCAGTTTGAATTAAAAACTTGAATTTTAGAATTACTTGAAGAAAACTCCTCAGATGATTGACCTGAGCAGTGATTAGTTGACTATGAGCCCCAAATCATAGACAACAGAAATTTAAAAATGGACAAACGGGATCAAATCCAATAACATTTACACTTTTTTTTTTCCTCAGCAGAGGAAAGATTGAAGAGAGCTTAAGAGGCAACCTTGAAAATTACCCCTCCACAAATGCAACTTAACATCTGTCTTAGGGTTTCTACGATTGTGACAAAACACCATGACTGAAAGCAAGTTGGGAAGGAAACATTTTATTTGACTTAACTTCCCCGCTGTAGTTCATCATTCAAGGAAGTCAGAACAGGAGTTCAAAAGGGCAAGAACCTGGAGGTGGGAGCTGATGGAGGCGGGGGTCATGAAAAGGTGCTGCTTACTGTCTTGCTCCTTATGGCTTGCTAAGCCTGCTTTCCTATAGAACCAAGAACCACTAGTCCAGGGCCAGCACCACCCACAATGGGCTGGGCCCTTTCTCAGCAATCACTAGTTAAGAAAATGCCCACAAGCTTGCCTGTAGCCCAATTTTCTAAAGGCATTGTCTCAATTGAGGCTTCCTCCTCTCAGATGACTCTAGCTTGTGTCAAGTTGACATAAAACTATTCAGGACAGCTGACAAGCTAAAATTCAGAATCTATAAGGAGGTCAGTAAATATCTTCTTTACAGAGTTGCTTGTAGCTTATGGTGACCTGAATGCAAATCTCTCAGCTCAGACCTTGTATGTAGTCAAGGGCTCAAACAGTAGGGGAGTGGGACTAGTAGCATAAGTCACTATTTTAAAAATGACATAATCTAAAGATTCCCTGAGAATGAAGCCTTGGACACTTTTAAGCCTTGGCATTTCTACCAGAAAATGATTCAAAAAATACACATTGATCTTTGTGGGGGGTGGGGGGGGTCTTTGGGGACAATTAAATGAATCAATGATAAAACATCTCTTTTCAAAAAGCCCCTATACTTATCGGGGGGTTCCTCCATGGACAGTACAGATTTCCTCTCTGTAGCCAGGCTGATTGTAGCTTTTTGCCTCCAAGTGGGGGCTTGTGAAAATTTGTCCACCCATATCAATAGGTGTTGTCATATTCAGGTCATAGATAGACAACCACAATGTTATGATGCCATGGGTACAGCTTCTCTGTCATGCCTAGAAGATATTCTCTTGCATCAGGCCTCCTGGTCCTCTGGCTCTTTCAATCTAATCTAGGATATTGCCATTTTTTTTTCTTTTTTTGGCTATTGCAAATAGAGCAGCCTTGAACGTTAATGAGTAGGTAGTAGGATGGAAAGTCCTTTGGGCATATACTTAAGGAATGTATAGCTGGGCCATGCAGTAAATCTCTGTCCAGCTTGGTGAGAACACTTCACATTGATTTCCACTGTCACTACAACAGTTTGACAGCAGTGACTAAATGTGTCCCTGTCCACATCCACATCAGCATTTGTTGTTACTTTTTGTGTTCTCCACCTAGCTGTGGTAAGATGAAATCTAAAAATAGTTTTAATTTTCATTTCCACGATAGCTAAAACTATCAAAAAATTTAAAATATTTCTTAGCTATCTGTAGCTTCTTTTGAGACTTACCCATTGAGTTCCATGTTGCATTTTTTAATATTCTAATTTGTAATAGAATTATATTTTTCTCGATGTTTAGGTTTTAGCTCTTTGTATATAGCATACACTAAACCACTGTCAAAGGTATAGCTGGTAAAGATTTTTCTAATTCTATGGGCTGTGTCTTTACTCAATTGATAGTGCTCTTGGTTGTAAGAAACATTTTGGTTTTGTGAGGTTTATTGTCTCAAGCTCAGGTATAAAAGCACATCTATGCGTGCATGATCTATGCTCCTCTCAAGGATCAGGGTGTCATTGTGGAAGATGGGATAGAAAGATTGTAAGAGCCAAAGGTAGTGAATGACCACAGCAAGACTGTCTTCTGAGCGTGACAGAACAGTTGCACACATATGCTCACAATAGCTGCAACAGCATGCACACAACATGAGAGATCAAGCCAGACAAAAACCTACCATGGATGTAGGAGGTGGTCACAAAGGACCACTCCATCTGAGGAGCCATTGGCTATTGATGTCTGCTTGGAGAGGAAAAGTCAGTTTTCTCAAAGGTTGTAGCCCCCAAGAGGCTATTCATGATTCACTAGGTCCAGTAGCCATGTGCATACATGTAGAACTAAGAGGACTCAATGGATTAAAAAAATACATAGTTGGGGAGGGAATAGTGGTGAGCGGAAATAAATCGGAGGGGAAGGAATGAGGGTGGATTTGATCAGAACACGTTATATGAAATTCTCAAAGAAAAAAATGATACCTATATAATAACTCAGATATACAGCTTTAGAAGGTGCTAGATTCAGACTAAGGAAGAAAGGCTATGGCCAACTAAACATTTCATATCATACCTGAAATTATGAATGGCAGCTTTATGCTAATCTTACCTGCTATTAGGCACAACACGCACAGGTCTTTGAGAAAATACAGAAAAATTGAACAGTGCTGTTGGAGAATAACATGTTCATCTTGATGACAGCATACTGTTTGACAAAACATCAAGGGATCTCCATAAAATATACAATTTTACCATGTTTTTTACCTCCAGAAAACTTTTATTCATAGCAACTGAAACTAGGGAAGATCTGACTTAAATTCGAACTTGGCCCGTCTTCACACGCAAATTTTCAAACTTGTCTAACTATTTTAGCATAATATCATATTTTGAAAAAAATCCATTCTGTGATTTCCCCTACCCTCAGGTTCTCTCTCAGAAAATATAAAAGTAATTTTAAGTGCAAAACAAGAGCAGAAAGGTTTCATTTATTCATTTTAGTTTCAGTTTGTGAAGATAAAAATCAGACAATTGGATGCTAAGTAGGACCAAACATATCAGATAAATGATGCATAGTGAAGATTATTAATAAACTCAACACAAAGCATGGGAAGTTGCTCTAGTGAGGATCACAATCTTTGATGTTTGGACAGACTACATGAAGAGTAAAGAATAACTTTTTCAACCATGGCCAGATGTTTAATGATTAAGAATGTCAACGTTGAATGAACTCTGTCAGTATTTCAACATTTCTCAGTATCTATACACACTCAGAAACTATAATCAAAGCCAAGCAAGGGTTATTTTCCAAGTTTTATCTTTTATTTTCATCTTTTATATTTTCAGACAATTTGGGACTTTACCCAAGGATAGTCCTTACCTCCCTTCCTCTCCACCCATGCCCCCTGACTCCTTGCCTCTATGCTTCACTTCATGCCCTTCCTCCTCTCTCTGTACAAAATCAAAATGTTTGGAATGATGCTGAGATAGTTTTTACATAACTATACAATTCTTTCATCATTGCTGCTATCTTCAAATAAATCAGTAAATATTCTTTAGGATTTTTCAATTCTACTATTCAATACTGTAAATATGAACAGGCTTTACCTACCAGAACAAGGGCACTTTGCAGAGATAACTGAGAGACTGAAAAATGATCAGGGATATATGTAGTTAAGCAACAGAGTGTTTGGCATGTATGAAGCCATTGGGTTCCATGCCCAGAATAAGAAATCAAAAGAGCAGAGAGACTAAAAGTAAAGCACTGTCTCTCTCTGTCTCTGTCTCTCTGTCT
>NW_021604822.1:21894-33513 GCF_004785775.1 Grammomys surdaster
GAGAGAGAGAGAGAGAGAGAGAGAGAGAGAGAGAGAGAGAGAGAGCTGTAATTTCAACACTAGTTAGACAGAACCAGGAAAGATCAATTATTCAAGCCATCTGGGCTACAGAGCATGCTCTGTATGATAACCTGTCTTCAGGTGAGAAGAGGGATGGGTATAGATGGGGAGCTAAAAGTGGCTACAGCAAAAACAAAACCGACCAACCAAACAACATAAAACAAGTGGTGCTAGAGCAGTTGTTTAGCAAGCAATGATTAAGAAAGCACCAAACTCTACGAAATTAATAAAATGACAAGAGTTAACAATGCCTTTCAATAGTAACTGAATATTAGTGATCTCAATCTTCAAATAAAAAGATATGGACTAGCAGTTCCTTTGGCAAACTGGGTCCATCTTTCCATATTTTCCTGTCTACAAGAAACACATTTCATTATCAAAGATAGACACTACATTAGGAGGAAAGAAGCATTCCAAGTATCTGGAACCAGGAACCAGATGTTATTATTCTAAATCTAATAAAATCGACTTGAGCCATAACTAAGAGTAGATAATAAAGTCTCTTCTTATTGACCAGTGGAACAATTCATCAAGAAGAAACTCTGATTCTAAACATGTACCAAGTTTGGGTGCATGCAATTCTATAAAAAACACTATTAGGCCTAATTAAAGATTAATTGTTGGTGTTGGAGGGTTCCACAGGATGACAGTTGTTCAAAGAAAGAGAGCCACTAAAGGATAACTTCAGGTTTCTTAGTAGCAGGGGAATAGCCTCTGTAGGACTGAACCCCAGAGAGCCTTCTGAAGCTCTTTTTATTGTTACACAAAAGGTACCTTTAGCAAGTTAATTCCAGATACTGCTAAATTCCAGATTCTGCTAAAATCCTGCTAAAATTAATCCCAAGACAGTAGTTAAAGGTGATTTCAATGCCCTACTCTCACCAAAGGACATGTTATCTGGACAGAAAAAGGTGGAAAAATACTGAAGTTAGCCTCATAGATCAAATGGACCCAGATGACTTCTGTACAATATTCCAACCACACATTGTAGAAGAAGCATTCTTCTCAGCTGCCATAGAACTTACTCTAAAGTACACTACATATTGAGACACAGAGTGTCAATTAACAAACATAAGAAAATTGAAATAACTTCTTGTCTTCTACTTGACCATAGTGGATTAAAGTTATAAATTAACAGTAAAAGAAACTATTTCCATAGGTACACTGATGAAAACGTGAAAGGAATTTAAAACAATTCTAGGATTGAATCAAAATGTAACACAACTTATCAAAATCTATGGGTACAGGGAAAGTAGCCTCAACAGTAGAATTTACAGATCTAAGTCCTACATTTTAAAAAATCAAAGAGTACTCAAATAATAAAAATGAACAAGGACTCATATAAACAAATTAATAATGCACTTTAAAGCTCTGTAAAAAATAATCAAGCAATCAAACCTCAAAGAAGTAAATGGGAAGGAATCATTAAAACCAGGTCAGAAATTAGTGAACTGAAAGGGAAAAATAATTCAAAGAGTCAATGAGAGGTGAACTAAAAGCTAAACTTTACAGTACAGCTTCCAAGTTATACAGCAATTTTCTCTGGATTAAAGTGTTCTATCCTGGAAACAAACTACTTAGGACTCAGAACGTTCTAAAAGAAAAGTCATTAAGACTCAAGAAGTAAATAATACTAAAGTCACAGGAAGTTCCTGAAACTAAACAGGTGCACAAGGCTCTTTTTCTCTAAGTTTATAGAAGCACTGAGGACTGTTGAGGAGACAGAGACCAACTGAGAAGCCTAAAGAAGAAACTTCAACCTGTGGAGATGCCTGAAGGTCATACAGAGAGCTCCAGAGTTCTAGTTTATACAAGTCATCACCCATGCCAGAATGGGCTTTCAGTGATATAGCTTCCTTTGAGTTATCCCTTGTACCTTTCACCTGTACTTTGATATGTGACTCTAAGAAACTCAGTGGTTCACCAGGTTTGGCTTTGATGATCTCACCACTTTTGCTTTTCATCAGTTCTCTATCTAGGTAAGTAGACAGTTCTTGACATCTCCGTAGGAAAAGTGTTACACAAAGAGGTTATCATCTGTGACGGATGGAGCTCTGTAATGATGCTGTTTTGGGGGAAAGGGGTCATCCATACTCCTGGAATTATAGCCACATTCTTCCTAGGTACTTCTTAGGAAACAGCTTCTGAAATGCTCACATACCTGTCTACATGTCTTTTGCACTGACCACTGAACTCACTAGTTTGATGTTCTCTCACAAGTCTATCCATGAGAACACAGGAAGAAAAAGGGTTTCTGGTCCCTCTGGCCTTCTTGCTACAAGCAGAGTATATGAAGACTGTCCATATATGTTAGAGACGTTCTCATGAGTCCTCCTTTGATTCTGTATCAGAGGTGCAGGAGGATAGCAAAGACACAGAATAAAGCTTCCCAGAGCCTTCTGTTTGATCTTGCCCGGAAAGGCATGGGCAGCTCAAACACAAGGTTTTGACTTTGAAAAGATCTCACAATTTTGTTGACTTCTGAAATGACATTGATGAGCAAGGAGGAAAGATTTCTGCTTGGTTTGTTTTCTGGTCCTGGCGGTAGAGTTTTACCAAGTGTCTGAAGGCAAAAGCATGGCATATTGCCAAGAATAGATGTTCCAGGTATCCATGGCGAAACATTTTTCTTGCTATGGATCAATCTGTGGGCTATCAACACTGAGAAAAAGCAACAGGCTGGAAAAACCATGAAGGAACACGATTGTGTTGTTCTATAAGACTCTGGAATTCACAAGGGCTAAGGAAACTAAAAGGTGAAACTGATTTATCCAAAGGTAAGAGAGACATTATGTGTGTCCTTAAACACAAGTCACTGAAGGAGGTTAAAACAGTTCCAAAGCCAGAAGTTATTTAAATGAATAAAGAAGAAAAGTATGCAGAGACCAAATAGAGGATGCAGCTGAAGGCATGGACCAAATCTCCATATATTGACTAAATACACACACACACACACACACACACACACACACACACACACCCTCTAAAGTGATGTAACTACTACAGGCAGAACTTCTCTATCAAAAAATGAGAAAGGTAGTTTCTGCTGACCTTGACAATTCTAGTTCTGTTCCCTCCCTCCAATATTCTTTCTTCTCCACTACCTCTGGTGGGTAGTGGGCTTCAAGGGATGTTAAAGCATTTAAGTGTGGGAAGCCATGGCAAGGCCTTACTCTTGGCAAACACTCATCCTTGGCTCTCCTACCGATGATTCTTCTTTCTGCTTACCTTCCATGATTCACTTGCTGTATTTTCAGTTCTTAGAACTTCAAACAGGGCCTCATAGCAACCCACCCTAGTAACCCTTCCTCCTATCTTTAGATTTAGCCAGCATCCTGCTAGATAGATGTTTTTAGAACTCCTGGTAATGGTAAGGTTTTGTGAAAACAACAGATATAACCTAGTTAAGTCGACACAGCTGCAGCCAGCTTCCTCCACCTGCAAAGCCCCCTTTCCCTTCCTACCCCTCACCATATCCTGTTGTCAGAGTATATAACCTGTGTGAACAATAAAATCTTTGCCAGCTTGATTAGACTTCTTGACTTTCTGTGCCTTTTTATTTTCTTGAGCATCTCAGTCCTCTCCACAGGGTCTAAGGGTCCCACTTGATTGTCTAGCTGGACTGGACATTTAAGAACTGTCATGGTTTGTGTATACTTGGCTCAGGGAGTGGAACTATTAGACACTGCGACCCTGTTGGAGTAGGTGTGGTCTTGTTGGAGTAGGTGTGTCACTGTTGTCGTGGGCTTTAAGACTCTCATCCTAGCTGCCTGGAAGTGAGTCTTCCGCTAGCAGCCTTCAGATGAAGATGTAGAACTCTCAGCTCCACCTGTATCATGCCTGTCTAGATGCTGCCATGCTTCCACCTTGATGATGGACTGAACCTGTAAATCAGCCCCAAATAAATGTTGTCTTTTATAAGACTTGCCTTGGTCATGGTGTTTGCTCACAGCAGTAAAATCCTAACTAAGACAGAAGTTGGTACCAGGGACTAAGGTATTGCTGTGATAGGCCTGACCATGCACTTGTCTGGAAGAATATGGATTTTGGGACGTTGGACTTGGAAAGCAGTGGAATGCTTTAAATGGGGCTTAATGGGCTATTCTAACAAGAATATAGAAGACTTTGTTGTTGAGAGTGATTTGAACTGTACAGACCTGGCCCAAGAGTGTTCAGTGGAGAAGAATTTCAGTCTGTGGCCTAGAAACTGTTTTTGTGTATTTTGGTGAAGAATGTGGCTGCTTTTTGTCCTTGTCTGAAGAGTCTACCTGAGTCTAAGGTAAAAAGATTTATATTAATTGCATTGACAAAGGAAGTCTCAAAAAAGCCCAGCAGAGATTTTGTTCTCTGGTTGTCTCATGAAGAGCATTTTAAACAAGTGTAAAAAGCTGAGAAAGGAAAAATATAAAATATATGGTTTGAATATTAAAGAAGTTGCAGGAAGTGAAATGGAGTTGAATCCTGTATTCGAGGAGATAACAAATTAAAGGAGTGGGGCTTGGGGACGAGATCCTACCCAGATAAGTTTAGATCCAGGCATGGTAGCCATTCCTTTAATTCCAGGAGATAAAACCAAGCAGATCTCTGAGTTCAAGGCAAGACAGAGTAAGTTCTAGGTGAAGAAAAGCTTAATTCTAGGCATGGTGATGATACACACCTTTAATTCCAGGAGACAGGCATGCAGATCTCTGAGTTCAAGGTCAATGTACAGAACAAGATCCAGGACAGCCAAGTTTAGGCAGTGAAGGAGTTGGAAAAACAAAATCTAGTGATAATGTAATAAAACATCGGGGTCATGTTACAAGCAACAGAACTCGGCAGCTCGGCCATGTGGCTCTAGCTTTATAGTCAAGAGGAAAAGGAGACGACGGGGTCAATTGATGCTGGTTAGCTTTAGCTAAGAAATTAGCAGTGATTAAGAAGAGATCAGCATCACTGAGGTGAAATCCGGGAAGTGTTTTCTGAGAGCGCAAAGAAGCTGTGTTCCAGAAATAGCCACGGTTGTACCTCCTGCTGCAGCTGTACTTGGTAATGTGTAGGAGTCACCCAGGTGGTACTGGTTTTGAAGGCATGAAGGGGTCATGAAGAGCAGCTGAGGCTTGGCACTGTGAGAGGCCAGGGAAGGCCATTGGTGAAGGTGCAGCTTCAGTTGCATTTGATGGCCCAGGACTGAAGGGGTCATGCAAAGGATTCGAGGCTTGGAACCATGAAGAGAGCCTATGAGAGGCTATTGGTGAAGCCTAGTTGCAGCAGAAGACCACAGTGTATTGGAGATGCCAGTACCCTGGGATGATCACCAAGAACAGCAGCAGCAGTGGAGTGGATCTACCTGAGCTTAGAGTGCGACAGAGGGCAGAGCTGGAGAAGTGAAGCACGACCTTTGGAGGAGCCCAGAAGATCAAGTGTGGATCCCAGACATTGAAACAAGAAGCTGCCATATTGAAATTGTGTTGGAGACCCATTTAGAGATGCCAGAGCCATGGTCTATGTGCTGAGGAAGGCTGTTAACAGGGAGTGGAAACAGCCTAGGGGAAAGGAGTTTGTTCTAGTCAACGAAGATGAAAAAGAAGTTGAAGATCTGAAGACCACTTTGACGTCAGCCATGGAGATGTAGAGTTTGGAGTTTGCCCAGCTGGTTTCCTGTCTTGCTTTGGGGATTACCTTTAAGTGACTGAGTGAATCTCAGAAGAGACCTTGAACTTTGGACTTTTAACATTGTTGAGACTACTATAGACTTCAATATCTAACAATGTCTTAATTGAGTGGCCTTATGCTTTTGCTGGGAGTTGGAGGGGACTCATGCCTTTCTCCTCTGGGAAGCTCTACATAGCTGCAGGGCTGGGTCCCCTAGGACCTTTGGCCCTGTGCTATTCATTTTCCTAACATCCCACATAAGAGAGATATTCATATCTCTCTACCCAATCTAAGAATAGCAGAGGTGTGGGAAGGGTTTTGGACAGTTTTATTTGGGGTTGTTCTTATTTTGTGTTTGTGGTCTTGGGGATTGAACCCATGGCTTCACACATGCTAGGCAAAACCCCTGACACTGACACCTCCATCCCCTGCTCTCTTTAATTGAGACAAGATCTCTATCACTAAACTGCCCACACTAGTCTTGAATTCTCACTGAAGACCATGTAGGTATTGAACACTAACCCCCTCCTTCATTCTTCCTAGTATCTGGGATCACATGCATGCTCCATGGGCCTGGCTAAAGGAGGTTTTGTAAGGCTAGGTTTGTGGGGTGACAAGAAAGAGAGAAGGCTCTGCAGAGGGAGGAGGGACACAATATTTCTTTATGGTCACTCAACCCCCAGGTCCCTTCATTATCTAGCTCCACCCCTCTCCAGGTTCATGACCTCTATGTAACTTCTCCGCATAAGCAGTGAGTCAGGAGAGGATGGACCTGGACAAAGAACATCTCTAAGTAAAAAGAGATCAGGAGAAGGGGCATCCGAGGACACAGGCAGCAAGAGGAAGTCTGAGAGAAAGAAAGAGGGTGTGGGCTCAAAAGCTAAAAGACATTAGTGGGTGGAGGTAGGGGATGAAGACATGAGAGAGAGAGGGAGAGAGAAGTGAAGCTATCACTTCACAAATAAGTGTTGGGGATATAGCTCAGTTGGTAGAGTGTTGGTGTAGCATGCACAACCTGGGTTTCATCCTCAGTACCACATACACAGGGCATAGTAGTGCACACCCCAAATTCTAGGTGGTAGAGGCAAGAAGATCAGAAGTTCAAGATCATCCCCTGCTACGTGGAGAGTTCAAGGCTAGCCTGGGGTATATGTCAAAGGAAGAAAGAAGGGAGACACAAAGCACAGAGAACACACAGAGATGGAATGAAAGACAGAGACAGGGAGAGAGACACAGCTAAAGACAGAGAGACTTGGAGCCATGGAAAGACCCCAATGAGAAAGACACAGAGATCCAATCATCCAGGGACTAGAGTATGAACTAAAGGAAAAAGATGGAGACCGGGAAAAGCAGAAAGAATGCAATTGCGCAGAAGCAGGGTGGTGGCAGGGAGAGGGTATAGTCCATCTAGAGGAGTGAGCCCTGTGCTAACCAGAGCAGTGAGCCCCACGCCAGCTTGGCTTTAGAAGCCTCGGGAGCAGCCAGCACAGTTATTTCTCCAACTCCTGTTTAATGACAGGCCATGCAAATCAAAGCTCACTTAGCCTCAGCAACAGGCTTCAACACCGATGAGTACAGCCAGTTCTTCAGCGTGCTGGCTGGGTCCCAGACACGTGCGAGTCTTTGTACATACCGCAGCTAATCCCACAAGCTGCTCTTCCATATGGTAAGCCCTGTTATCTTCATGGCCTTATGAATGCACAAATAAGACAGAGGTGGGGATAAACCACATCTCAAAGACACCCAGTAGCTCAGATTCGACACTGAGATGTAAGTAGAACCTACCATCGTGAGGGAAAGTTGAGAAAGTTAGAGATGCAGTTTCTAATTCTGTAGACATGGGGCAGAGCCTAGAACCTACAGATCTTCTATGGGCTCTGGAGCCTATCGTACCCACCTGGAAACATGATGTTCAAGTATATTCACAGCGCTTGAGTGTCTGGCTATTATTAACTTTGAAATATCTATTGTGAGCCCCACAATGTACTGGTTACATGTGAGGGGTTTATGTGAGTAAATGAGAAGAAGTGAGAAACAGAAAATTAGTGACCTGAGCCAGGCACAGTCCTGTAATGCCAGCACTCAGGCCCACAGTTTCAAGACCAACCTGGACTTTCCTATAAAAATAGTAATATACATATATATGCACACACACACACACACACACACACACACACACACACACGCTGAGCATGACTCTGTGTTGCCTGCAATCTCCGCCGCATTGGGTAACGAAGACAAATGGACCCCAAGAGCTCACAGGCCAAGAGGCCTAGACTGAAAGAGTGAGAGATCTTCTCGAGGCAGAGAGCAGTAGAGAAAGACGCACTGTCCTACTCTGACCTCCGCGTGCTTCTACAAGAGTATGTGTACTCCTGCTTCACAGATATGCTCTGTGAACTCAAGCACGAGCGTGCTCACGCACACACAGAGGGGTGGGGAGAGGGGGACTCTGCCCTTGCGAAACTTTGTTTTTTCAGGAGACCCTGTCAGATACTATGTTTGATTGGTCCTGGAAGTTGCCAAACCTGATTTCACCTCAAGGCCTTTACCCTTGTGGCTCCCTGTACAAAAGGAATGTTTTTTTTTCCACACCCCTCCCACCTTGAGAGCTCATATTTCCCAAAGTCTTCCCACAATTCAGTCTAAAAAGACCGTGACTAGACAATACCCACCTGTCCTCGGTCAGTTTCCTTCATAGTTCGTAACTAACTGAGCTCACCTTATGACCTGCTTGTGTTCGGTCGCATTTGCTGTTATTTACATATGAGGGGGGCATGATCTTCTTACTCTTCCACTCTTCCATCTCTCATCCTTGAACCTAGGATATTACGTACAGCTTACTGAACATTGGCTGACATCAGTAACACGTATACTATTCCTTACAAAGGATCAAGCATCTCACACATCTTGCAGGGACTCTAGCCAGTCTGAACATGGCAAACACGTCTCTGGCAGGCCTTGCCTTTCTCCCCTATTCTCTCTGCCTTGCTAAGAAACCATTCGATTACATTCCTGTAGCTAGCCACCAAGTCTATTCTCTTATCTGGTCACTTCCTCCTCTTGGGACTGACTATCAGAGTCCAGCTATCACAGTATTGAAGTCCAGCCATCAAAAGTCCCCTTTCGCTGTCCTAATTAACATGCCCAACTAGCACTAAACACCTCATCCTAACAGGGGGTTTCCCCTTTTACAGTTATAAATTGTCATTTGCCTATGGGCGGTGTCTGTCTCTTCTCTGCCCACTGGCAGTCCTTTGTTCCTCTGGGACAAATAGCCCCTCCTCCCTCTCCCTCATTCCCTTTTCCTTCTCCTTCATCCTCTATCTCCTGACCTTGTCTCCTCACGTTGGTCCCCAACTCCCCAGGGGCAAGTAAATCTTCTTTGTGTGGAGAACTTGGTTTTGGAATGTCCAGAGCAGATACAGACCTTTTCACACTTTCCACGTGCAGTATTAAATAATGTCTTGTTAAAGAAAAACCTAAGATGAGATAAGTTTAACAAAATGTTTTCTTTTCTTTCTTTCTTTTTTTTCTTTTTCTTTGTTCTTTTTTTTGGTTTTTTGAGACAGGGTTTCTCTGTGTAGCCCTGGCTGTTCTGAACTCACTCTGTAGACCAGGCTGGCCTCGAACTCAGAAATCCACCTGTCTCTGCCTCCCAAGTGCTGGGATCAAAGGCGTGCGCCACCACCGCCCGGCTAACAAAATGTTTTCATATGGAGGTTTAAGATTTTTTTTTCCAATTTTATGAATAATTTTATTGAAATTTTGACAGCAACTGTATTACATCTGTAAATTGCTTTGGTACAATGGCTATTTTCCCACTATTAATCCGAGGACTGAGAACCAGAGGCGGTAGATGACTAACAGGAGACAAAATTTTCCAGACACGAGGCAGGTGCACATATGAACTCACAGATACCCTGATAGCACATAGGGAGTCTCATAGGCTGCGCACGCGCAGGACTCGCACGAGCTCAAGCCAGATGCAACCCCAGAAGGAAGTGTGCGAGTGAGCACAAAGCCCTACCCAATCCAAGAAGCTCTTCACAAATGACAGCTGGTGGCAGAGGGGAAAAAAAGAACATTTTTCTTTAAGGGAGTGACACTGGGTTCATCAACCACACTCCAGCGCTCTTCCCATGCTCAGGAGAAGTTGATCGTGAGAAGTTGGGGGAACAAGAAAGAATATGATTTTAAAAACACTTTATGAAATTCTCAAATAGTATATATTAAAAAAAAAAACAGGAACGGCTTGATTGGCTGCAGTTTGCTTCCTGTGGAAATGGTCTAGTCAATTGCGAGCCTGTGATTGGCTGAAGCACGAATGCTGTGATTGGCTGAGGCTTGAATGCTGCGAATGGCTGAGACCCAGTTGCTTGGTTACCTCAGAGTCTGTTCTTAGGCTGTTGTTTGTTTGTCCACAGAGCAGGGTAAGGTTCACTTTATACAGAGACCGTTTTGAATCAATCTTTATCACCTTGGTACATATGACCGTAGGCCAAATTTACCTATCCAACCTTCTCACCAACTATTGGCGGTAGAGATTAATTGTAGGTTTAGAAAGTAGAGGTACAGATTTTTAAACTTGTTTAAACTGAACGCAACAGAAAATGCCAAGTTCGGATTCTTGGCTTCTGAGTCCCCTTTCTTCACCACTCTGTCCCAGCTCTAGCTTGGCACAATGGGGCCTCACATCACTGTAGTGAGATCTGACTCACAAGCCTCTACAGCTGACTGTGGAGATTTTAGTGTAGAGACAGAATGACAGAAAGAGGTGACTATGGGGTTGGAAGGATGGCTCAGTGGTTAAGGGCATTTGTCGTTCTTGCAGAGGACCATGGTTTTGATTCCCAGTGCTCACAAATACCTATACTCCGGTTCCAAGGGAACCAACATGCACACACAAAGTGGTGCACATGCATGCATGTAGGCAAAAATTCATACACATAAAGTAAAAATAAATAAATCTAAAATGATGAGTACTATGGAAGTTTAGATCCCCCTAGAAGTTAGAGTGTGGCATGCTGCACAGAGGAAGAACCACTGCAGAGGACAGAAAGGAGCAAGGATTTTCAGGGATGGGAACGAGTCATAGCAGGGCACTTGCCTAGAACCCACTAGTGAGGGACTGGGGTAGTGACTCATTTGTGGAACACTTAACATTCTCATGGTCCTGGGTTCCATCTGTCACAAACGAGAAAGAGATGTATTTATTGTGGTTTCTAGAGAGAAGCAAGGTAGGACAGCACCAACAGGCTAGGGTAATGATTTTGAACAATCCCCACCCACTCTGTGTGTGTCTATGGGTGTGCATGTGTGTGTGTGTGTGTGTGTGTGTGTGTCCGTGTCCATGCCCATGCTCAGGGGTTGTCAGGTGTCCTCTTTCATTCTCCACCTTATTCACTCCAAACCTGTTCTCTCATTGAGCCTGAAAGTTTGTTACTTTGTTTGGAAGCCAAGTAGCCCAAGCAATGCCTCTGTCTCTGTTCCCCTCGCCAGTGCTATTGGTACAGCTGTACATGACCATGCCCAGATCTTTACATGAATGGTGGGGATTTGAACTCGGGTTCTCATGCTTGCACAGAAAGCACTCATAACCCAGAGAGACACTTTTCCAGTCTAGTTTTGATTTTCAATAGTTTCCAGTGCCTTCCCCAAAGCTGACTGAGGGAAGGAGAAACAGGAACTCGGTGTGTGAGAGTTAGGTTTTGAAAACGTGGAGGGAGGTTGGATGTCCTCCACAGGTTTATATGGTAATTCTATCCTCAGGACGAGCCTATTTGGAGATGGTGGAACTTTTAGGAGGTGGGAACTTGTGAGATGCCCTTAGTCCTGGAGGTATGGTTGAAGAGGTTTTGGGGGGCTATCTCTTCCTTTCCTTTCCTTTCCTTTCCTTTCCTTTCCTTTCCTTTCCTTTCCTTT
>NW_021604823.1:0-68217 GCF_004785775.1 Grammomys surdaster
TGATTTTATTTGAAGTATATACTTTCTTTTCTCTAAAACTTACCATGCATAAATTTTGTACATCCATATATTGTGTAACAAAATTAACATCCATGATGTGATAACAAAATTGTGTTACACATCAAAAGACAATGTTATTAGTAAGGATCATAAGGCTCATCATATATACAGATGAAATCAGTTAGGGCAACTGTACTTGGTTAAAGCAGAATGCCATAGCAACAGAGTTGAAGGATTATCTAGTTGTTATATCAGCTATACAAATTTTAAGAAGGGCAGTTAAGTCTTTACATTGAAAAAAAAAAAAAAGTGATGATCCTTCCAACAATTCCATGACTGCCTGGTTTACCTGGGGTACAGCTGATAAACCTGAGCTGCACTCAGTAACCTGACCTCCAATGTCTGGCCTAAGACCCTGCCAACTTTCCAGAAGAGGCTTGCAGGGACACAGGATAATATAGGTCCATGGCTCTCCCTACCTCCATAAAGAGTCTTGCTGGCATCAGGAACATCTGACCAACACTAGGACAACCAGATGGCTAAGTCAGGGAAAGAACACAACCAACAAAAGCCAAGGTAATATGGTACCAACACAGTGGAAGCACAAAAGATGACCTTAAGTCAAGTCTTATAAAGATAATAAAGGCCTTTAAAGAGGAAATGAATAAATCCATTCAAGAAACACAAGATATACAGGAAAACATGTAGAAGTCCTTAAAGAGAAAACAAATCCCTTGATGAAACATAGGAAAATACAACCAAACTAGTGAAGGAAATGAACAAAAAGGTACAAGACCTAAAAATGGAAATAGAAACAATTAAAGAAATCACAAATGGAGGCAACCCTGGAGCTGGAAAACCTAGAAAAGGCAACAGAAACTATGGACAAAAGCCATCACTAACAGAATAAAAGAGATGGAAGAGAGAATCGCAGGGATAGAAGATACCACAGAAGATATCGACACACAGGACAAAACAAACAAACAAACAAACAAACAACCCCCCCAAAAAAACCAAAACAACAACAAAAAAATCCAAGTGTAAAAAGTTCCTAGTGCAAAAACATCCAGGAAATTTGGGACACTATGAAAAGACCAAACGTAAGAATAACAGGAATAGAAGAGGGAAGGAATTCCCACTTCAAAGGTCCAGAAAACATCTTCAACAAATTATACAAGAAAACTTCCCTAACCTAAAAAACAGATGGCCATAAACTGTACAAGAAACCAACAGAACACCAAATAGATTGGACCAGAAAAGAAAATCTTCCCACCACATAATAATCAAGACATTAAATGTACAAGAAACAAGCTGGAGTAGTCATTCTAATATCCAATAAAATAGACTTTCAACCAAAAGTCATCAAAAGAGATGGGGAAGGACACTTCATACTCAAGGAAAAATCCACCAAGATCAAGTCTCAATCCTGAACAACTATACCTCAAATGCAAGGGCATCAACATTCATGAAAGAACTTTACTAAAGCTCAAAACACACATTGAACCCCACACAATAATAGTGGGCTACTTCAACACCCGACTCTCAGCAATGGACAGGTCATTGAAACAGAAACTAAACAGAGACACAATGAAACTAACAGAAGTTATGAACCAAATGGCTTTAATAAATATCTACAGAACATGTGACCCCAAAACAAAAGAATATATACCTTCTTCTCAGCACCTTGCCGAAACTTCTCCAAAACTGACCATATAATTGGACACAAAACAAACCTCAACAGATGCAAGAAGACTAAATTAATCCCTTGAATCCTATCAGATCACCATGGACTAAGGTTGGACTTCAATAAAAACAGAAACAACAAAAAGCCCACAAACTTTCTAGTCAATGAAAACTTGTTCAGGGAAGAAGTAAAGAAATTAAAGACAAGCCGGGCGTTGGTGGCGCACGCCTTTAATCCCAGCACTTGGGAGGCAGAGGCAGGCGGATTTCTGAGTTCGAGGCCAGCCTGGTCTACAGAGTGAGTTCCAGGACAGCCAGGGCTACACATGGAAACCCTGTCTCGAAAAACCAAAAAAAAAAAAAAAGAAATTAAAGACTTCCTAGAATTCAATGAAAATGAAGGCACAACATACCCAACTTATGGGTTACATTGAAAGCAGTCTTAAAAGGAAAAAAAAAAAATCAATCATACCACTCAGTGCCTTCATAAAGAAATTAGATCCCATACTATCAACTTAACAGCACAACTGAAAGCACTAGAACAAAAAGAAGCAAACACACCGAAGAAGAGTAGAGGGCAGTAAATAGCCAAACTCGGGGCTAAAATCAGTCAATTAGAAACAAAGAAAACAATATAAAGAATCAACAAAACCAAGAGCTGGTTCTTGGAGAAATTCAACAAGATCGATAAACTCTTAGCCAGACTAACTGGAGGGCACAGAAACAGTATCCAAATTAATAAAATCAGAAATGAAAATGGATATATAACCACAGAAGCTGAAGAAATTTAAAAAATTATCAGATCCTACTACAAAAGCCTATACTCAACAAAACTGGAAAATCTAGATGAAATGGATGATTTTCAGGACATGTACCAAAGTTAAATCAAGATCAGGGAAACTTATCTAAACAGTCCCATAACCCCTAAGGAAATAGAAGCAGTCATTAAAAACCTCCCAACTCCCCCCCCCCCCCCCAAAAAAAAAAAGGCCAGGGACAGATGGTTCTAGTGCAGAATTCTACCAGACCTTCAAAGAAGAGCTAATACCAATTCTCTTCAAACTATTCCACAAAATAGAAACAGAAGGAACACTACCAAATTCAGTCTATGAGGCCACAGTTTCTCTTGATACCTAAACCAACAAAGAAAGAGAAATTCAGACCAATTTTGTTTATGGACATGAATGCAAAAATAATAAACTGAATCTTTGCAAACTGAATCTAAGATCACATCTAAACTATCATTCATCACAATTATCTTTGATCGCAGGGACTCAGGGGTGGTTCAATATAAAAAATCCATCTATGTAATCCATCATATAAACAAACTGAAAGATTAAAACCACATGATCATATCAGACTGCTTTGACAAAATCCAACACCCCTTCTTGTTAAAAGGTTTGAAGAGATCAAGGGTACAAGATACACAACTAAACACAATAAAGGCAAGATGCAGCAAGTCAAAAGCCAACATCAAATTAACCGGAGAGAAATTTAAAATCATTTCCACTAAAATCAGGAACAAGACAAGTTACCCACTCTGTCCTTATCTATTCAATATAGCACTTGCCATTCTAGCTAGAGTAATAATACAGCTAAAAGACATCAAGTGGATACAAATTAGAAAGGAAGTCAAAGCATCAATATTCCTAGATGATAAGATAGTATACATATGGGACCTCAAAAATTCTAACAGAGAACTCTCTATCCGATAAATACCTTCAGTAAAAGTGGCCTGATATAAAATTAACACACACATGTTGGGAGCCAACTCCTAGCAGAAAATGGCTATCATTTTTGCAGCCATCTCAGGCCATATATTTGAAGGTTGATACTTTTCTACCCTGATAAAAGACTTGTTTTTCTACCATGATGTTTTTGCAAACAGCCTACAACAGCTGAGCACACTCTGATAAACATCTTGTTTTCCTCAGATATATCTTGAACTTGTTGTTTAGTGTCCCCAGCTGGAAGGCACTTGTGATTAAGTGTCTTCAGCTGCACTCCCCTGGTTGTGCTTATATACCCATGATTTTGTTTCAATAAACAGGCCTTGAAAACTTTGTCTCGGTTTCATTCTTGCTCCTCCATCCCCACTCTCTCTCTTGCAGACCCTTTTGACTGACCCGCAGGCCGGGTCTCTCCCCTCTGCCCCCATCCGCACAAAAAAAATATCAGCAGCCCTCCCTCCTTCATACAAATGATCAACAAGCCAAGAAAAATTATGGAAACAACATCCTACACAATAGCCAAAAATAATATAAAATATCTCAATGTGAACTCTAACCAAGCGAGTGAAAGATCTGTATGAGAAGAACTTCAAGTCTCTAAAGAGAGAAATTGAAGAAAATATCAGAAGATTGAAAGATCTCTCATGCTTATGGATTTATAGGGCTAATGGAATAAAAATGGTCATCTTACTAAAAGCAATCTACAGATTCAATTCCCATCAAAATTCCAATTCAATTCTTTAGAGACTTTGAAAAAGCAATCTTAACTTCATATGGAAAAAAAGAAACCAAAAAATGCAGGATATATAAAACAATACTGTACAACAACAGAATTTCTGGAGGTATCAGCATCCTTGATTTAAAGCTGTATTACATAGCAAGAGTAGTAAAAACCATGTGGCATAATAACAGACAGGTTGATCAATGAAAGAGAACTGAAGACCCAGAAATAAACCCACACACCAAAGCACACTTAACATTTGAGAAAGAAGCCAAAAGCATACAATGTAAAAAAGAAAGTATCTTCAACAAATGCTGCTGGTATAACCAGATGTCTGCATGTAGAAGAATGCAAATAGAACCATACTTATTTCCCTACACAAAACTCAAGTCCAAATGGATCAAAGACTTAAGCTTAAAACCATATACACTAAATCTAATAGAAGAAAAAGTGGGGAATTGCCTTCAACTCATTGGCACAGGAGACAATTTCCTGAACCAATGGCTCAGATCCCAAGAAAACCTGAATTAACTGAATTAACCCCATGAAAGTGAAAAGGGTTTGCAAGGCTATAGGACACTGTCAGTAAGACAAAACAGCAGCCTACAGAATGGGAAAAGAGGTAACAGAGGACTAATCATAAAATACACAAAAAGCTCAAAGAAATTAGACAGCAACAATCCAAATAGCCCAATTAAGAAATAAAGTGCAAAGCTAAACACAGAATTCTCCACAAAGAAAAGCACTTAAAGAAATGTTCAATGTCCTTAATCATGAGGAAAACAGAAACCAAAATGATTCTAAAATCATTATACACCTGTCAGAATGGCTAAGATTAAAAATTCAAGTGACATGACAGCACATGCTGGTGAGGATGTGAGCAAGGGGAACAGTCCCCATTACTGTTGGGAGTGCAGACTTGTACAATTGCTTTGGAAATCAATTTGGTAGTTTTTCAGAAAATTGGGAATAGTTCTACCTCTAGAGCCAGTTATACTACCCCTCAGCAATATCCCAAAGATGCTTCCCACCATACAACAAGGACAATTGCTCAACTTTGTTCACAACAGCTGTATTTGCAATAGCAAGAAACTGGAAACAACTTAGATGTCCCTCAAATGAAGAATGGATTAAAAAAAAAAAAGTGGTGCATTTATACAATGGAATATTACTCAGCTATTAAAAACAACTATGTCATGAAATTTGCAAGCAAATGGATTGAACTAGAGAATATCATCCTGGGTAACCAGACTCAGAAAGACAAACAGAATATGTACCCACTTATAAGCAGACATTAGCTATAAAGTACAGGATAACCATGTTACAATCCATAGACCCAAAGAGACTAAGGAACAGGGAGGATGACAGAATCTGACTCAGAAGGGGAAATAAAATAGGCCATGGAGGAAGAAGAAGCAAGGGAACTGGAAGGGTCGGGGTAGGGTTGAGGAACAGGTCTCTGGAGCATTGTGGAGGTTTGGGGAATGAGAAAGAAAATCGGTGAATGAGGGACACCTCTGGGACAAGCTGGAGATCTGGGATGGGGAGGCTCCGAGGAGTCTATTGGGGTAACCCTATCTAATAAGACTCCTATCAGCTGGGGACATGGAGACTGTAGTAGTCAGTTACCTCTTATACCTAGGCAAGACTTGCAGTGGAGGGAGGGGATACCAATTCACCTACAAATCTTCAACCCAAAATTTATCCTGCCTACAAGATATGCAGGGATATAGATGGAGCAGAGTTTAAGGGAATGGCTAACCAATGACTGGCCCAACTTGAGACTCATCCCTTGGGAAAAAGTCAAGCCCTGACAATATTAATGATACTCTGCTATGCTTGCAGAGTCTCCTGAAAGGGTTTATCCAGAAGCCAATGGAAAGAGATGCAGAGACCCATACCTAAGCATCAGGAGGAGTTCTGGAAGTTGTGTGGAAGAGTGGGGAATAGGACTGAGCGAGTTGGAGGGGTCAAGGACACCACAAGAAGTCCTACAAATCAACTAACCTGGAGTCATTGGGGCTCACAGAGACTAAACCACCAACCAAAGAGTGGACATGGGTTATTTTCTTGGGCTGTGTTTTAAAAAGCTGAAGAAAATTATAAAATTTCTGAGGAGGTTGGAAAAAAAAAAGTCAATCCTAACTGTATGTTTTAAAAGAAATAAAAAATCTTCAACACTAATCCCTAATTATTAAACAAATAACTAAGAAATGAGATGCAAGAAAGATTATTTACTGGTTAGGTACTTTTTTATAGTAGCTGCATCAGGCCTGGGGTCAGTCTTCATTGCAATGTAAACTGCAAGAGCGGTTTGATCGATGTGAGAAATGACAGCATTGGCAGCATCAACGATTTCATTAAGTCTTTTCATTCGTTCCTGGGTAGGAAGTAAAGGAGTATATATAAGATACTGCATTAAAATTTTATTTCTACTGTCGCAGACATGAAACTCTATGGGCACTATATTATTTCCTTGTAGGCCTAGAGCTCTGTGCTATCTACTAATGTTACTTTTACCATTTCCAGTATTCCTGAAAAGCAACCTCAGGTGCGACAATATCTAACTTAAGTTCAGAACTGAAAATAAAACAAATATATAAAGTTTACCAAAATGACTTCTTTTCAAACAAGGAAAATTCCTTTCTAGAATACCATTAAGATTTTAGAGATAACAATCTCAATTTTATGCTACATCACATGAAAAAGCAGAAATTAAAAATCCTATAAATCCTCATTCTCAAGCAAATTCTTTCTAAACAATCATTAAAATAAGAAAGAGTAAACAAAGATTATAACCAAGACTCTTAACTATGACCATCCTGAATAGTTGACTTAGTTGTTTTCTCTTTTGTCAGACTGCTTTTGAGAGGCCTCCTTTAAATATTCTATTCTAGTTCAGTCTAAACCTTCATGATTCAGTCATGTTCCTACTTCCATTAACAGTAACAACAGCTGGCCTATGTTCTACATTAGACAAGCTGGTATTATAAAAACTTTGGTAACAAAGTAGTTCCTGAAAGTGTTTAGATTTCCAGCTGCCCTGGACAACTCATTCTTTAAAGCCAAAAATCAGACCTTATACTTTTTCCTGTTTTAAGATCTCACTAACCATTCAAGTACCATCGTCACATAATTACCACACATACACACTGCACTTCATTACCAAAACTGAACTCAGGAGTGGCTAGTTCTTATAATTATATTATGACATATAATTATCTTAATTGGAAGAGATTCATTTTCAGTCAGCAGGAAAAGAAGGCAGAGATCCACCTTTACTCAAAAATACAAACTTTAACTACTATTATACAAAAACCTAAAATTAGTATAAAAAATTACTATATCAAACCTTTTCAGCATCCAATTGATGAAGACGTGCAACATACAGAGGAAGGTAAGCAGGATATGTTTCTTTCAATTCATTGTAAATGTCAGTAGAATCCAGCCTGTATAAAAGTGACATATTAGTAATTTTCAATTACAAGCAAATTTTGGTTAAAAATAAATGTAAACATTGCTTTACAGCTGTACTCATTAAAATATTTTTTAATATAATTATTTGAGGGACCAGCTACACATAATATTTCTATCTGAACATTACTTCAGTTAAGAGTCCTGTAAAACATTTAGATGAAGGTAGGCATCAACATGGGCTGGAAATATGGCGCAGTGGTTAAGAACTCACAATGTTCTTGTGGTTGTGTTGATATCTATCACATGTATTTGGGTGTCCACAGAGGCCAAAAGAAGAGTGTCAAAAAAAAAAAAAAATCCATGGAGTAGTTTTGAACTGCCCAATACGGGTGTTGGGATCCAAACTTTGGTCCTCTGGAAGATCAGTGCATGCTCTTAACTCCTGAGCTATTTCTCTAGCTTATGAGCTGAGCACTTTTGATGGAGGGAGGACATATAAGGTCTTTAGGCTGGACCTAAACCCCCAACAAACAAGAATAGGTGTAGGGTAAGGAATGGTACAACGAAGCTGAGGCAAAAAGAAGATAATGTCTTGGTAGTGTCAGTCTAAATCAAGATTTGGAAGGGAGGAGGCAGTAGGCTGTAGTTAATACTTTCATTTTCTTACAAAACTGTGTACTTGTGTGAGAAGAGCCATAGTTCAATCTTGGGGTCATTTGTCAGGCACCCCGGCCCTTATTTTTGAGACAAAGTCCCTCACCGAATTTGGAACTTGCTGAGCTCTATGAACATATCTGTCTCCACCTCAGTGGTAGGATTATAAGCAAGTGCCACCATTCCTGGCTTTTTAAATGTGAGTTCTGAAGACTGAATTAGGTTTTCTCATGCTTCTGAGTAACTATTTTAATGAGCTATCTTTACCACCTACCATAGTTGTATATATATTCCTGATTAGAAGCTTCTCCATTTGCAGTTTGCCTTTAGAACCATTTCCACAAATTTTGAGTTCTTTTTCTATATATATTCATATATTTCTTTTTCCCCACCAGTTTAACTGGATGGCAGAATCAAGAGACTTCTCAGGCTCTCCTAAGAGAAGCAAATCTTTGCAACTCTGAAGAAATTTAAGTTGTATTGTCTGCTATTTATAAGTAGCAGCCAAAGGCAGACATGGTTCTTTGAAATCTGGTGAGATATCTTTAGTTTTAGATAGGCCAGCAAATATGAACACAGACTGACACAATGCTGGTTTAATCCCTGAAAATTCTATCCCCATTATAAAAGCTTCTGTTCCCTCTCAGGTCACATATCCATAAAGATGTATAGACAAAGTTTGCAAAAGAGGACTCCCCCAGAAAACTATCAGTAAGAGAAAACATTGGAAAAAGCAACTGATTCAACCTCACAGAATAAAGTTTTGTGTTAAAAGGTAAGCTAAAAGCCAAAGAATAAACTGAAGGAAAGTAGTGATAAGCAAATAGCATTTCATGTTAAAATGTTTAAGGGGGTAAGAAAAGCCTAACATTCTAATGAAGAATGGGCAAAGCATATGTTCAGCTGAGAACAATAAGTAGCATCTATTAAACAGCCCAACTGTCAGCAACATCAGCTTTTCCGTTCTGTACAGATACTGATCATTCCAAAACCAATTTGAGAAACATATCAAAGTAAAGATATCTAAACTAACAGGACTATACTATCTTGACAGAAAATTTAAAAATATGTCCATTAGGCCAGGTATGCTTATATATGACTGTTATTTCAGCCTTTGGTAGACTGGATGACCAGGAATTCAAGGTCATTCTTGTTCAACCAGAGAACTGAAGACAGCCTGGGATAAATGAAACACTGTCTCAAACAACTAAAACCAAACAGATAAGAAAACAAAGTTAAAACTGTATGTACAAAAAAAGAGTCATTACAACACTACAGAGAAAAGCTATAAACATATTCTAAATAAGTTACTAAATAGATTATACTGTACTCATAAAATAACAAATATATAGTCACTAAAAATAAAATTCTACATTATTAAGTGACACAGGAAGTACCTAACACAAAAATTAACTGGAAAAGTAGGGTACATAACTACTAATAGTAAAAGCAATGGTCATTTTATTTTTAAAGAAAAAAAAAAAAAGTTATTTTTTTTCTTTTTTATACCCTTCAATAAAATTCTCCTCTGAAGCAAATTAAAAATTTTACATATTTTTTGTCAAAATTGTATATGTTTATACAAAGTATAAACAGAGGGAAAGTTTTAAAAGTCTATACATACATATATATTTATATTCACATACATGCATGCATGCATACATACATACATACATACATACATACAAATGTATTAGTTGAGAAAAACTCAAGAGGACTGGAATCCACTAAAATGACCTACTTGGTCATCCACTGAATTTTAAGATCTCGTAATGCTTCAGTAAACTCTTCTTTCAAATCTTTCTCTTTTTCTGAATCCTTTTCTTTATCTTTGCTGCCATTCTTAGTCTTTGTTGGTGGAGGTATGAGATAGTAATGAACAGGGATCACATCCTAGGAAGGTTAAAGAAAGCCTTAGGTTAATACACTTAATTTCACACACTTTAAAATCATTGTCAAAAGCTGAGAGTCTTGTAATATGGGTTGTGCCTGCCTGAGTTGTATTATATTGTATTCCACATCTGAATGGTCAAAAACATAAAAAAATACCAATCTGCAATTATTGGAATTTTCCCCCTAAACTTTAAAAACACTAAAGTTTTTATCCATTCCGATAAAATAAAAGAGGTAAGTCTTTTTCTCTATGAGTGTCTTTCGAATTCTTAGTTATACTTGACACCTTAAGGACAGTGTACTTTGTAGTTTCACAATTAAAGCTGAACAGAAGAAAACAAGTTAAAACTTAAAGATTTTTTTTTTTTTTGGTCTCTTAGTAAGAGGGTAGAGTAGACAAGTACTGTTCCAGCACTTATGTGTTCTACCTAGAGTTAGTCAGACAATAAACACACAAGTAAATAATTTCTGATAGTGACATATGACACACAAAGATGAATCAATAAAGGACACACAATGACCGTTGGGTAAGTTAGGACAACCAAGCAAACAAAGTGGTTATGGAAAGGTTAGTGAAGCTAAATGAAGACATAAATAAATTTGAATAACCTAACTGAAGAGTGGAAAAGTCCTTCCCCCAAGAGTTAGCCTAGGAGTGGAAATGGAACAAGTACAAAGACCTGAACCCAGTATATGAAAAGTTATATAAACCAAGAAAGTGGGCTATAGCCCACTATCATGGAGAGTTTGTTGGGACATGGTTAAAAATGTAGATGCTATTTTAAATATATAAAGAAGCCTATCAAATATTTTATGCAAAGCAATGATTAAAGACTTTGCTTTTTAATGATTTGACTTTATATATATATGTTAAAAATTGGGCTTACGATTTATAACTCTTAATGACATAAGTCTTGAGAAAAGACTATGGAAGAGAAAAGCAGAGGTAGGAAAACAAACCAGCAAACAAGCCTAGTGATCTGTACATTGTGTGGAACTAAATAATACATTGTGGAAACAAAAGAAAATGAACAGATATTCTTTGAAGGCAGAGCTAAGAATGTTTATCAATAGTACTTAGAGTCATGACATGAATAAGACTAAGAGAGATAAGAGAACAGAAGAGAGTAGACCTAGTATTATTGCTTGGCCCAAAGATCTTCTAAGAGAGGGACAAACCAAAAGGAATTTGGGGTTTTGAAAGCCTCGAGGATATCCATGCAGAAAGAGGTGGTAGGGACGGCAAGATGGCCGAGATAGTAAAAGTGCTTGCTGCTGAGCATGATAACCTGAATTTGATTCCTGGTCTTAGCTAATAAGACCTGGTCTTTTCTCTAAGGAGAAAACTGACTGCTGTTAGATATCTGTCCATCTGTCTGTCCTTCCTTCCTTTCCTCTCTTTATCTCCTCCATTCCTCACAAGAATAAATGAGTTTCAAACAAACAAAAGAATGGAGTGATCAATGTTAAACCAGATGGAAGATGGTGAAAATGGAGAAGAGACTTGGCTCCAAGGAGTCTGCTAATCACCTTGGCAAGAGTACTGTCCTGAGACAAAAATCAAGGATACAGAGAACAGGGAAATAAGCCTACAACTCTTTGAGAAAGTTCTGCTTTGAAGATGGCAGAAAAAGGTAGCTGATTACTTTGTCTATGGTTTATAAATCTTTCCTATAGACATACATTGCTTGGGAAAGATTAACCAATGCTTAGACTTAATTTTTGGCAACAAACTGATTGTCTCTAATTAAGTAATTATTTAAGTCAGCTTTTCAAATTCTATTTTCAGGTTTATATAGTGAAGTTTCTAACAATAAAACAAACTTATATTACCAAAGGGACATACACTACCCTTTTGATATTATTTCAGAAAAACATGAGACCCCCAAATAGGACTTTTATGTGTAAACAACACATTTATTTTAACAATATCTGATACTCAATTCTGTGGTATAAAGTGATGCAAGGCTATATGAGGAATGACTACTGTAGCTCTACTGTCACTTCACTACAAACTAACCACCACCATCTCTTCATGACCCATTTAAAAAGCAGAAAACAGAAATGAGAAAGCCCTAGAAATTTATCTGTAGCCCACTGTTATATTCTCTGATGTAAGGGAGCCAGAGCCCAAGAACAAAAGCTCACACAAGGTCCAAGACTAGAAAAAGAAACAGGTGTACTGTTGGGCTTGCTTCTTTAGGACCCTGCTACCTAGCCATCCTTCTTTCCTCAACACCACCACTGATTTCATTCCTGAGACTGGCTCTTGCAATAGAAGCGACAATGACTGTAAATTCATGATTTTGTCTCGGAATCCTTCCTCCCCAACTCTAACAGTGCTGGAATTATGGGCATGCCCCACCATGCTCAGCTTTTTGTCTTCTCCACTGTTGTCTGCAGATTACTTTCCAGAGTGGGTATTGCCCCAGACAAAGCAAAAAGGTATTTGAAAAACCTGACCCTATAGTATCGAATTCTCAAGAAAGCAGCTTCACTGTCATGTGCTTACACACAACTGTAAGGATACAAGGAGTCTCCAATATTTACTGCAAATATGATTTTATCACCGTTGGAATCAAGTTCTTCACATAGCACGTTACATAGACTCTAAATCACCACTTGCCTGACAGTCCCTATTCATTTAACAGGCTAGAAAATGGAAAACACTTCCACATAGAGAAATCTATGTTTTGGAAGGCAATTTCTCCTCTGAATTTCAAAGATAAGGCATGTTTTATTACTGTTTTAGTATGGAAAATAGAAAATAGAATTTAATATGAGTAATATGTTAATGTATGATAAAAAAGTAACACCCATGAAAATGTAAAATCCTATTATAGATTGAACTACCATTAAAAGTGAGTATAAAAGTTTATCTTAGAAAAAATCAATAACAAGTACAATTAAAATATTAATAAAACCTTATAAAAATATTTTATAAGAATTTTTTATCACTAAAATTATAAATGCAGTATTTATAAACCCTAATCAAAAAGAAAATTCGAGTTGTTTTAGATTGTGTCACCATGATCACACCCTTTCTTTAATAAACATTCTTTTTTTCAACTCACTTAAGGGACAAATATATAGTTAATTTAAGAGTAATGATTTTGGACCTTAAATCATGAATGATGTTTTAAAAAGAAGGTATCAAGAATAATAACAGTAGAAAAGCTGTAGAGTTCTCAATGTAAGAAACTTAGTATTAAAATTGAAAAAAATAAATCTCTGTAAGCTATCCATAAAGTATTTCAATAATGTTCAAACTCAGGAATATTTTTCAGAAACAATGTTTTCTTGTAAAACCAGTAACTGCCCAGTGGACAGCATAACACGACATTACTTAGATCTGGTTCAAAAAGTTAAGTCTCTTGAGTACTTCAATTATTAATTTAGATATCGAAGTAAAAGCTTTATAAAATCTCAAGTATTTTAAAGATTAATATCACTGGTGCCTTTTATGGTTTATTAAAAGTATCTAAATTATTTTATATGTGTAAGTAATTCTCTTTTGTAACTTTATATTTGTTTTTTATAAAAGAGCTGTACTATGCCATGTACTTGTACTGATAGGAAGGGATGAACACAAGTAATTCTAGTTCCCAAGTTTGTTACACAAGTTTTATTCAGATTCCAGTAATAATCATCTCACGCTTCAGTACTATCTATTATACCTTGTACAACCTTAGCCCAACAAAACTTTGTAGGCCAACTAAAAACTACAAGTGGAAGAAAAGCAATGCCTAAACCCTTATTGAAATATGCTTCTTTTTACAGCTGAGTCCCTGGCAAACCTTTTCAAACTGTCCTCTTGGCAACTCATAAATAAGATTTTTTTAAGTGCTCAGTTGTGATCTATTAAATGGATTAAGATTGTGCCCAAATGGGTCAAATCAGCACCTGAGAAATACTGGTCTTCATAACCAGAAGATTCTTCATGGTGTAACAGAGCTCATCAATACACAACAAGACCATTCTGGACGACCTTTCAATACTATAAAACATAACTGTTTCTTCCATTACAACACTTCTTGGATAAATAGACCACTGAATGGCCCTTCTTCAAATACATCCATTTCTCTGTTCTCAGAATAGATATATAAGTTAAGTGTGAGTCAAGCAGTCAATACAGATTCTCATATGCTAACAGAAACCAAGTAGACTCAACTACTCATAGCATCAAATCTGTCTGTATTTTTATTACAGACTCAACATTTAGTTAGAAGTTCTTATTCGCTATTTTTTTAATCTGTCCTATAACTAGGATAGATGCAAGAGCAGAGACAAGCTTATTAACAAAATCATTTTATTTAAAATGACTTTCAGATTATAATAGGTTTTTTTTTACATTTTTCTTACATTTTAAATTTTTATTTACTTATTTAGTGTGTGTGTGTGTGTGTGTGTGTGTGTAGGTGAGTGCCATGGTACACATATAGAGGTCAGACTACAACTCTCTTTCCATCATATGAGTCCTGGAGATCAGACTCAGGCTGTTAGACTTGTCAGCAGGTCCCTTTACCTATTGACCCATCTTGCCAGTCCTAGATTAAATCATTAAAAATAATAACTTTGCTCTCCATTGCGTTCATCTCTTTTATGACTTTGGATGTACAAAATTTCAAACTTTTCAACTTGACATCTTATCCATACCAATAAATGAGAAGCAATAAAAATCATCCATACCATAGGAAAATATGGTTTAATAAATATGGTTTCCATATTCTATAAATATGGAAAATAAACCATAGGGTTATGGCTTAAAAAGCCATATATGGCAATATGTCGCTACTGCTTGTAGTATTAACGAAGAGAACTATACTGCAGAATGTAAAGAAAGGAAACTAAGGGAGAGATTCTTTAAAAATAAAGATTTATAATAGTGAGAGAAAAAAGTTTAATAACTATGTAAATAAGGCTTTAAGACATCGTTTTTAAGAACTGACAATCAGTACCTTTTTAAATTTTCCTTGTCGTTTTGCTGCAGACTGCCCCTGGGAGTTAGAACGACATTCTGTAAGAAAACATGCATAATCTACACAGGATGGAGATACCACCTCTGCCTAACTTTCTTTCAATTTAACATACCATCTGTATGTGTCACAGTACTCAGAAGGGTCAGATCTGTGACCAAAATGGCATGCTTTTAAAGAAAGCAGCACTGCCATGCCGATTTTTAAAAATAAAAATGTAATCAAATATGCCATTTTAAGGCAAAGTTCTTTCTAGCATTTTATTTAAAATAGTGATTAAATTCCATTATCATTAAAACATTTAAAAAAAAAAAACACTGAAATTTAGCTGACAGTCTGCAGAGTCTGATTGTATATAGGAGGTCACAACCATCACACAAGCCTAAGTCGCTCTTTAAAAAAAAAACCAAAAAACCAACAACCAAACAAAAAGCAAACAAAAAATAAAAAACTAAAGTAACATTCAGGGCTACAATGAAAGCAAAGTGAAGTAAAATGGCATTTCCTTTCCAACTACCAAAATGTAGGAAGAATAAAACTGCTGAGAAAAGTTTAAATAAAGGACCCAATGGCAATTATACTCAATAATTTTAGATTATTGCTATTTTCTTATAAGCAACCTTTCTATCTATAGTCAGCTAGCAACAATCAATTCCAAGCACTTATAATTTCAATCTTGCCTCTGATAGTATTGTCAGGAAGTACTATTTCTGAATCCTTATAAGAATATTTCTGCCAATAATTCTTTTCTGCTATACTTTCCATGAGAAGTGGACTTCTGAGATGAATTATCTATCATCTGGGTGAAAAACTCAGTTGAAGTCCCGTAGAAGCAGATATCTAGGTAAATCTACAAAAAGATCTATGAGGATTTCTTAAATCAGTTCAAGAACAAAGTCCAGTATCAAGTGCTGATTTACTTCAAATGACACTGAAGTATGTATGAGTAAGAGTACACACTGAAATGCACCCTGAGAGATGTCAAGGTAAACATTTTCTAAGCACAAAATCCCCAAATTATTCCTCAGTGGCTATGAATATATGACCTTGGTTGAACAGTGACAAGAAAAATACATTTCAAGATAAACGAGATGAGTTCACTCTGACAAAAGCATTTATAGACCCCAGGATTAGGTTAAGTAGACTTAAATAGTTTTGTATGAACTAATGCTAAATGAGAAATGCACAGATGTAAGACTTGTATTACACCAAAATGAACTATGATTAAGGGTGACAGATCCACATAAAAAAAATTTTCTGCAACAAATCTGTAATAAAAACAAGATGGAAAAACCTGAAATAAATACCTTTAAGTTTCTAATAACAGTTATCTTTAAACTAGAAACAAAAAGCATCATTTTGAAATTATAAAAAGCAATACCACAAGAAGCACTGTACATTTATCCACATAATTATACAAGACCTCAACAAGCCTTCACAAGTGTGAGAGCCAATATCCATTAATAAAAATTCTTCAGATTGGTTTTTATAAACAAATGAAGAGATTTGACTTATTACAATATCTACAATATGTTGGCTGAAATTCTAGGGCATGCTATTATTTTACATATCCCATTTGCTTCAACCAATTATGACCTGGATGTCAAGAACTATAGGAACTGAGGTGGGATAGGTTTAGGGCATGAGGCTTGTGGAAAAGAACATAAAATATTTTTAAATGACACATTTTAAAAGGTACCAAATATGAATCCACCTTCACTAACAGCTCAAGAAAAAGAAAAACAATTACTGTTCCCTCCTTGCAAGTATTCTTTCACCAATTCTGAACCATGGACTTAAAGCCCATCTTCAAAGGGATAGGAAATTTTAAACATGTACTTTCAGTGTAAAACACTAGTACTTACAGCTTTCTTTCCAAGCTCAGTCTTTGACAATGTCAAGGAGCCTGCAAGGTAGCATCCGGGTCCTGCCCCCTTAGGTATTCTAATGAGAGAATTAAAAAGGGAAAAAGTAACAAAAGAAAAAGTTTCACAAAAATACTTAGAGGAAAACCATCAAAATAATTCCAAACTGAAATATTTCCCATGTCCAAATTTTCAAAAATCAAACTGAGAAATAACTTCAGACTAAAATGATAGCAAATTATAAATCTAGATTAACATATGAACTATAATGTCATTCAGTATCATCAACATCAACACTTACTTATCATCAGGTAAGGAAGTAACAAAGAATGGCTGATTATATTTGGGTGGTAATGTTAAACTGCTTGATTTCTTCTTTCCTAGAAGTGCAAGGCTATGATTTTCATGAATATCTAAGCTCAAGGTATTAGACAACCTATGTGAAACAATAAACGGAAGATCTTTGAGACGATCCAAATCACTGATTTGCTCGTGACGAATCTGTAATCGAATTGTATAATCTCCTTTCTCCAGTTTCAAAGAATACTAAAAAAAAAAAAAAAAAAGTTTAGTTCAGTAAAATGAGAGTAAAAGGATAAAAGATTCCATTTACAGAATGTACAAGGTATGAGACATCTATACACAGTGGTATCTAGGGTGCTAGTGAGCAGGGAGAATTTCAGTATCAAGTGGCTCGCCTGTCAGTGTCATACACGAACTCAAGTAAGGCCTGACCCCATGTCCTCACTCTTTGCACCACAGCATATCGACACATCCACACAATCAATGTTTATACATAACTAAGAATCAAGCATATTTTTGTTTACGGGTCATAAAAAACATGAAGTAGTAGTCAAAAAGTCAAAATTAAATTTGTATATTATCTAAAACATTCATTCATGTGTATGCACATGTATGGCTTCTGTTAAACTTTACATTTTAACTGTGAAGTGTGACATCCCTTTATGACAAGCAGGGAAAACAAGGAGCCAGTAGAGATTAAGAAATGTAAAGCTACTGCATCCCACCTTGCAAACATAACACGCTCATGGAATAGAGATGCTGTCAGTATTCTGCAGAAGCAGTGTCTTCTGAGGCAATGTGAGATGTAACTCAAGTGACATTCCTGACTACAGAGATGAGACTGCTTCTTGCTTAACAGGGGAAAACTAAGATCATTCCTAAAATGCAAAAGCTTCCATATAAAATTTTTATTATTTAATTATTTAATTATTTTATTATTAAGCAAAAAATCATGAGCATTTCAGGAAAAATATCTATTTCTTCTAATGCAATTTCAACCAGAGACAAAATTTTAAAGTAGTTATATGTCAAGTGATTTTCTTTTCCTTTAGTGTCTGTGGAAAAAAAAAAGTGCATAGCATACAGTTCAATGCTCAGTACAATTCCAGATCTGAAGGAATAAACTAAAACCACCAGGTCTTATTAACCCCAGTGTTCCACTCAGACCTAGGGTCACTTTACAGTCTCTCATTCACTGTCTATATTTAAGTAAGTATAACCAGTGTGTAGTATATCTGCAACAAACAGATATACTAGGACTAGAGGTCTAATCTAGTGGACAAGAACATGCTGAGCATGTGCAAAGTCCTGGCTGTAGTCCCTTCTCAACTAAAATTGCTCTGCTGGCTGGTATTTGAAAGCAACATCTTCTAGTATGTGGCAGAAAAGCTGTCAAGTTGCTTAATAACTACAATAAGCAAATGAGATTTCTATAGGTGTCAAAAAATTGAATGTAACTTTTTATGGTATTAAAAAAAAACCTTTAAGTATTATACCTTAATAAGAAATTTGGGATTTATTACTTTTTATAATTTATACCTGATGTGGATAGGCATCACCTGAGCCCATCTGTCTTTTGTTCTGGTCAAAAATAATCCACAACTGACTGTCAAATTCTGACTCATATAACAATTCACAAAGGAGTGGACAACTAGGTGTTACTTCTCCGCTCTTGGGCTATCAAAAAAACAAAAAAAAACAATTATTGATATGATTTATATATAATATCAATAACACTGTCTCAAAAAAGTATCCAATAGTTACTACCTTGGCATTAAATAGATGCACTTTTGGAAACTTTAAAATCTACAAACCTAGTGCTCTTCCTACACACACACATATATTTCTAACAAATATATATAGCTCTAACACAGTCTCTTATTTCTTTATAAAATTAGAATCTAACAATTTATTGAAATCTACTCATATGTAACATTAAAACTAAATTCACATTATGCTTCAATAAAGTAGGCATAGAATGATAAGAGGAAGTACACTTGAGGTTCAAGGTGAGGGGCTGAAGATTCTATTGACCTTAGTGGAAGGAACAGGAAGGCATCTGGATGGGAACAGATGTCTTACTGCTGCAGCTGTGGTACTGACCAGCAGTCCTCCCAATTCCACCTCTTGTCTCTTTCTGCCTTTCCTATCTTTAATCCCTGCTCCATCCTCAGAGATTTTCCAACTTATGCTGGTGGGTTCTGGTACAGTGTACTGCCGGACTACAAGCCCAGTGAGTACCCTCTGAAACAATGTGGCCGAGTAACAACTCTTTCCTTTATGTTTTTCTATCTGTTACCTGTTCTAACAACAACAACAACAACAACAACAACAACAACAACAAAACCCTCAATAAATTATGAATAAAAACTAGGTCTCAAAGACAAGCCACGTCTTTCCATCTGTGATTTCACAGTACATAAAATGAGAATTTACTATACAGGTATCTTTTACTAGGAAACACATACCTGATGAAAGCTGTAAGTCAGGACCATTTCATAAAGCTGGCGATTATTTGGCAAAACATCCCTTGATCCTAAAGGTCTGGTTTTTGCATTTACTGGGCTGTAACAAGGCAACTGCATCACTGAATTAAATCAAGTCCTCATTTAAAGAAAGCAGTTAAACATGGCAGGTGAGGAGCACTCCTTAAACTGTCTTTCATAATAAACTGTACAATCTTTCAAATATTAATATATAGTCCATATTGACTAAATTACTGCAATACTACAAAGACATGAACAGAAGTTCATGATCAAAAGCACTTAAAAATGTTACCACAGAGCTCTTGGCAGAGGCAAATCCCAACACTTGGATGATGATTACCAGTAAGAGTTAAAGGACATTTTGGATGTGTGCACTCACTCACACGTGCTGGTACTGAGCACAGGCATGGCTGGGCCATATCATATGCCAAGAGAATAGGTACTCCTTGTCCTAAGGCAATGACACTGCCAAGGTATCAGCAACAGAACACCAACGTTGGAAAATCCTGCTTCCACAGTGAGTTTATGACATACACTCAGGACAAATTTCTTTTACTGTCAATGAGATTTTCTGGTGCTGAATTTTTCAAACAATGAACAATGCATTCACAAAATAAAAACATGACATTGTTAATTTGTTTTGTTGTAATACGTGAGATTAATTGAGGGTCTTACACATGGAAAGCAAATATTATTGCTAAGCAGTTCCTTAATCCTTTTTCTCAACTTTTTGAGTTATCCAGGTAGCCTTGAATTTGCTTTTCTCCTGTCTCAATCTCAACTGCTCATTTGTTTTGTCAAGAAATGAAATGGCCAATATATAGAGACACTACTGACGATAAGATCAGTGAGGGCAGAAAGCAACGCTGAGCCACATTTTGGAAACTCAAAAGGATTCTTAGACTGCAATTTTTTCTTTTTTTGATGCTAGCATCACATAGATGAAAATTTGAAAAACGAATAAAAAGCAATAAAAAATTCTTCCATTAACATTCAATTTTCATAGCTCTTAAAACAATGAGATACCGTAGTGTTTGCACCCAGCTCTTCAAAGTTATGCAAGGAGCCAGATCTTCATACTTTAAAGAGGACTGAACATCAAAACGATTGATTCCTTCAGATGCATGCTATAAAACATATTTAAAAATTAATTTCTCAGACATTAATAGACAATATTTTATATATACGTTCATTAATGCAAGTTTTAATACTCGTGAATGAATATATTCAGATTTATAGATTAGTTTCTAATTAAGTTTTACATCTACCACAGAAGTTATTTTTCATAACAAAAATGATACTGAAAATAATGAGAATGTTATAGTACTTACAATGTTTAACTGTGGTGCAGTACACACTATCCCGTGGAATGATATGGTATAATCAATATTGACATCACTGAGACTTGCCCACCAACGAGCAATACAAAATTCAATTGCTTTCCCACCCTGGAAATAAAAATAAAAATGTTAAAGAATGAATGTGTTTTCTAATTCTTCCTCATATCACAAAATATTACCTGTTTCAAAACAAAACTTTTATTTGTAACAAGAAGCAAAATATTTTATCATTATCTACTTATATTTATTTATTTATGCACATAGTACATTAATAATAAAAAACCCTAGTACCAATTTAAACATAATTAAGATTCATAATGAGAGGAAATATTACAAAATTTATACAGCATATTCAATAGGCATGAATAAATTTTGGTTTCAGAGCCACCTAGCAACTTAAGTATCAATTTTAAAAGAGTAAACTAAGCCCTGTTGTACCAGTACATTTAAGGAGATGAATAAAGCTAACGTCACCCCATTTCAAAGTAACAGAGACATAAGAGACATAATGATGTCATCGAAGGAAATGAAAACCCAAAGGAGCAAGCATGGCAAGCACAGCAGCATATTCACCTTCCATAAAGGAAAGACTAACCATTATAAACATGGGTAAAAAGAGAGACCTGACAACAATTTTGTCTGCAAATTAAACTACTTTATAGATTCTTAACAATAGAACTTTAAGTAAGATAACAAGTGCCAATGTAAATGAAGACCCAAGATTAGAACTTTTATTTGACAGAAGTATCAGCATTAAAGAGATATGAATACTGGTTGGGGTACAATTCATCTACTTGCCTTAGATGCACAGACCCTGAGTTCTACCATAGCACTTTAAGAAAGGGAGAATAGAGGAGGAAAATTCACTTCTGAAACACAGCTTAAATTTTATTTATTAGCATAGATTCCCACTATGTAAATCAAGCTGGTCTTGGAGATCTTCCTAATTCTCCTGCCTCTCGATTGCTAGGAATAAAGTTAAGTACTATGATAACTGGTTTGGTTTTCAGTACTTTTTTTTAAAAGATTGATTTATTTTTGTTTTACGGATACAAATGTTTTGCTTGCATTGGGTCCTTTCCCAGTGCATGAGAAGATCAGAAAGGGCATAGGATCCCTTGGAACTGGAGTTACAGATGGTTGTAAGCTGCCCAGTGGGTATTGTGAGCTGAAGCAGACTCTTCTACAAAGGCAGCAAGTAATCTTAAGCCCCAAGTCTTCTCTCAAGCGCTGGATTTCAGTACTTTTCATTAAATTACCAATCATCCTACCTTATCTGACAGGCATGAATAGAATCCGAATCTCTTAACATGGTCTATGTACAACCTATAATGTCTTGGGAGTGTTCTGGATTTTCCTGTTGGATAAACTTACCAGAACAGGAAAGGCTTCAATCAGTGTTCCCTTTTCTGGAAGGGAACAAAACTTATAAAATTCATGACTTCGATACGCTCTTTGCTTCACAAGCTGTACTGCATGAAGAACAAATTTTGCTGATACCTCAGAAGAACATGAACACACAGTAACTTCTAAAATAAAGAAATTAAATTTTAAGTGGACAAGAATTAAAATGCTCATAAAATGGTTAGTTATTATTATTAAATTATTAAAATTTCATCTGTTTAAGTAACAATAAAATATAATAATATTTTATTATGGTTTAGATGTATTTATATTTTACACATGAGTGTTTGTATTCATGTGTGTCTACAACACGTGCATATCTGGTGCCTGATAAAGAGCTCATTGGATACTTGGGAACTGGAGCTATAAACAGTTGGGAGCCTGTGTGGGTTCTGGGAATCAAATCTCTCTGGAAGAGCAAGTGCTCTTCACCATTCTTCTCTCCAATCTCTAAACTGTTATTTTCAAAGGAAAGCTGTAAGCTTTGTGAAACAAAGAACAAAGTATGTGTATAGATGATATTCTTTAAGAAATAAATCATTTTTAAGCAAGCAACAATCCTTATTACAGACATTAGGAAAGAACAAAACTGTTTCTAAATCTATACACACTTATAATCAGGACATTGAAAACCACTCTCCTTTCTCTTGTTTTAATTGGAAAGAAAATTAATTCCCAATAAAATGATTATAATTTTAGAAACTCCAAATTATCATGGCTAAGTTTTCATCCTAGCTTACTCTTGTATGTATTTCTATTTCTTACCCCAAAGTATCACTATTAGAAGCACACCTGCTTATTAGCTTTACTGTACTGCATGGCCAGAGGTAAACCAAAATCATGAAGAGACAAGATTATTAGGAACATTTGCTCTAATTTAAGGGCACCAAAATAAGGTTCAGTTCATTTTGGTTCTTACAGACCAGGGGACAGAGGGGAAATTAACTAATTGCTACAAGTACATATATGATGCTTTGACAATATTTTGAATGGTTTGAAATAGAACATTTGTAATCTAACACTGTGAAATGACATGGCAACATTTTCATTCTATACCATTCAATGCTTTATAGCAATAACCACCGTCTCAAACTCTACATGTTTTCCACAACTATATATCATAAGAAAATTATATTTACTGACTTATCAACAAAGTGTCTTTCTTTTTCTTAATTAAAGAAAACAGACTCTGAGTAAACTAAAAGGGCTGGGCAGAAATGAGTAATTTCTGTAAGAGTTTTATTGTATAGTATTACTATTAATGAATTTTATCAGAGCCCTGGGCTACACAACCCCAAGAGGCCCTACGTAAATACTGCAGTACAGCGAATTCCACAACATGACTATAAAATAGCCTACAATGACAACTCACAATTATAGCTGTAAATAGCTTTTGGTCACTGAATACACTGAACAATTAAAAGGTGAGTACACCAAACTGTTAAAGAGTATGAAGATTACCTTAGCATAGATGAAACATTTTATAACTGTCTATTCTTACAGAAAAGAGTAAGTAGTGTCAGTTAAGATAGAAACTCAGCTATGTAAAACAAGGTGTTCCAAGTTAAATAGTAGCCTACACCTAAGCCCAGATTCATTCCCCAAAGCGGTGTCTTCCCACAACTTCATTCTACCTCTTTCTCAACAAGTCAGTCAGAGTTCTGGTAAGGTATTCTATAGAAAAGCCCTCTCTAGAAGCAGTCCTCCTAAGGGCCTAGCATAGACATAGAATATACAAAGAGTAACTCCTAAGAACTCTAAGCAAGAAATCAAAACAGCAATAGCACATCACCAACAGTTTACAAATTCTCTAATAGATTTAAAAAACAAAAACTTCAGAGACAAATTTTACTTACCAGCCCAGGTTGCCCCCTCAGGAACCTCAACAAAATGTCTTCGAATCTGACCAGGTTTAAAATGTACATCTGTAAAGGCTAGATCATAATGTGATGACTCATTTACTCTGAAAATTAAAAAAAAAAAACCCTTGATACTCTAAAAACTATATATTATAACAATAAATTCATCAATACTCTAGATGTTATCCAACAGATGTAGGAGAACAGTTTGCTAGAAATAAACCCTGAAACTTGCGGTAAGTTGGTAATCAACTGTAAGCACAGTACTACCTCATTTTGTAACACAGCAGTAGATATAACCTCTGACAGCAGCACACAGATGATCTACTCACCTATTTTTATACCTTGTAACAGAAACAGTAAAAAGATTATGCTTGTCTTCTGTTCTGTTTAAAGGAATTTTACAAAATTCACAGACTCTCAACTCTGATTTCTAAACAATAAAAATATGCTGATCCAGGGTTTCTCTGTGTACCTCCTAGCTGTCTTGGGACTCCCTTAATAAACCAGGCTGGTCTCAAATTCACAGGAGATCTGCCTACCTCTGCACCCCAAGTGCTGGGATTAAAGGTGTGCACCGCTAAATCCAGCTATGATTTTTGAATGTTAAAATAGAATTATATTTTGTGTCAGTAACAGTCTTACAGATGTATGAGTAAAACAAAATAAATTAAGTCCTGACATGCAGTTTCAAAATGCTCCAAAGACAAACTACTTCCACAAGCAATCAAAGAAATGTAAACATCAAATGGGTAACTATGTGCTATGGAAATAAAATGCAGGTTGCAATTACATACTCTTTAATTTTACAAAAAAGAAATGAGTACCTACTATCAATGCGGTACTGTTATTTGTACCTAGAAATATTCCAGTGAGTAAAATATAACTCTTTTGCCTTGTGGCTGGGACAGACACCTAACTGGTCTGCCCCCGTGGAGACACCATACCTTAGACATCCTAGAGGAGCCACTGCTCAGAATCACAGGATTACAGGATCACAGAAACATCTGGACCCTGAGGAGTTCTGAAACCAGCAAGATAACTGGAAAGACAGGCTCCAGTCTGACACAGTGAGTGCAGGTAGCTCTAGAGATAACCAGATGGCAAAAGGCAAGTGCAAGAACATAAGCAAAGGAAACCAAAGTTACTTGGTATCACCAGAACCCAGTTCTCCCACAATAGCAAGCCCTGGACATCCCATCACACCACAAAAGCAGGATTCAGAATTAAAATCACTTCTCATGATGATGATAGTGGACTTTAAGAAGAACATAAATAACTACCTTAAAGAAGTACAGGAGAACACAGGTAGAAGCCCTTAAAGAGGAAACACAAAAATCCTTTAAAGAATTGCAAGAAAACACAACCAAATAGGTGAAGGAATTAAACAAAACCATCCAGGATCTAAAAATGGAAGTAGAAACAATAAAGAAATCTCAAAGGGAGACTATCCTGGAGATAGAAAACCTAGGAAAGAGATCAAGAGTCATAGATGCAAACATCACCAAAAGAATACAAAGAGATAGAAGAGAGAATCTCATGTGCAGAAGATATCATGGAAAAAATTGACACAACTGTCCAAGAAAATGCAAAACGCAAATCTCCTAACCCAAACCATGCAGCAAATCCAGGACACAATGAGAAGACCAAACCTTAGGATAATAGGTATAAATGAGGGTGAAGATTCCCAACTTAAAGGGCCAGTAAATATCTTAAACAAAATTATTGAGGAAAACTTCCCTAGAGAACGAGATGTCCATGAATATAAAGAAGCCTACAGAACTCCAAATAGACTAGACCAGAAAAGAAATACCTCCCATCACATAATAATCAAAACACCAAATGCACAAAACAAAGAAAGAATACTAAAAGCAGAAAGGGAAAAAGGTCGAGTAACATATAAAGTCAAAACTGTAAGAATTATACCAGACTTCTCACCAGAGACTATAAAAGCCAGAAGATCATGGACTGATATCTTACAGACCGTAAGAGAACACAAACGCCCGGCCAGACTTACTATACCCAGCAATTACTACTGATGGAGAAACCAAGATATTCCATGACAAATTTACACAATATCTTCCCACAAATCCAGCACTTCAAAGGATAATTGGTGGAAAACTCCAACACAAGGAGGGAAACTACAACCTAGAAAAATCAAGGAAGTAATCTTCCAACAACCCCAAAAGAATAAAGTTGCACAAATATAATTCCACATATAACAACAAAAATAACAGGAAGCAACAATCATCTTTCATTAATATCTCTTAATATCAATGGACTCAATTTTCCAACAAAAAGACATGGACTATCATTCTGGATACATAAACAGGACCCAGAATTTGGCTGCATACAGGAAACACACCTCAGTGAAAAAGACAAACACTACCTCAGAGTAAAAGGATGGAAAACAATTTTCCAAGCAAATGGTCCCAAGAAACAAGCTGGAGTAGCCATTCTAATATCAAATAAAATTGATTTTCAACCAAAAGTAATCAAAAAAGAAAAGGAAGGACACTTTATACTCATCAAAGGAAAAATCTACCAAGATGAACTCTCAATTCTGAACATCTATGCTCCAAATGCAAGGGCACCCACATACATAAAAGAAACTTTACTAAAGCTCAAAGCACACATTGCACCTCACACAATAATAGTGGGGGATTTCAACACCCCACTCTCAGCAATGGACAGATCATGGAAACAGAAACTAGACAGAGACACAATGAAACTAACAGAAGTTATGAACCAAATGGATTTAACTGATATCTATGGAACATTTCATCCTAAAACAATATACCTTTTTGTCAGCACCTCACGGTACCTTTTCCAAAATAGACCATATAATTGGTCACAAAACAGGCCTCAACAGATAAAAAAAGACTGAAATAATCCCATGTGTCCTATCAGATCACCATGGTCTAAGGCTGGTCTTTCATAATGACAAAACCAATGGAAAACCCACACGTACCTGGAAACTGAACAACGCTCTACTCAATGATGACTTGGTCAAGGAAGAAATAAAAAAATTAAAGACTTTTTAGAATTCAATGAAAATGAAGAAACATCATACCAAAACTTGTGGGACTCCATGAAAGCAGTGCTAAGAGGAAAACTCATAGCTCTAAGTGCCGACAAAGAGAAACTGGAGAGAGCATACACTAACAACTTGACAGGATACCTGAAAGCTCTAGAACAAAAAGAAACAAATACACCCAAGAGGAGTAGACAGCAGGAAATAATCAAACTCAGGGCTGATATCAACTAAGTAAAACAAAAAAGAATTATGCAAAATATCACCAAAATCATGAGCTGGTTCTTTGAGAAAATCAACAAGATAGATAAATCTTTAGCCAGACTAACCAGAGGGCACAGAGAGAGTATCCAAATCAATAAAATCAGAAACACTACCCAATTCGTTCTCTGAAGCTACAATCATGCTCATACCTAAACCTCAAAGACCCAACAAAGAAAGAGAACTTCAGACCAATTTCCCTTATGAACATCGATACAAAAATACTCAATAAAATTCTAGCAAACTGAATCCAAGAACAGATAAAAACAATAATCCATCATGATCAAGTAGGCTTTATCCCAGAAATGCAGGGATGGTTCAATATTCGGAAATCCATCAATGTAATCTAACCAAGCAAATGAAAGATCTGTATAACAAGAACTTCAAGTCTCTGAAGAAAGAAATCGAAGAAGATCTCAGAAGATGGAAAGATCTCCCATGCTCATGGATTGGCAGGATTAATTTAGTAAAAATGACCATCTTGCCAAAAGCAATCTACAGATTCAATGCAATCCCCATCAAAATTCTAAATCAATTCTTCATAGAGATAGAAAGAGCAATTTGCAAATACATTTGGAATAACAAAAAACCCAGGATATCGAGAACTATTCTCAACAATAAAAGAACTTCTGGGGGAATCATCATCATTGACCTCTAACTGTACTACAGAGCAATAGTGATAAAAACTGCATGGTATTGATACAGAGACAGGCAGGTAGATCAATGGAATAGAATTGAAGACCCAGAAATGAACCCACACACCTATGGTCACTTGATTTTTGACAAAGGAGCTAAAGCCATCTAGTGGGAAAAGGATAGCATTTTCAACAAATGGTGCTGGTTCAACTGGAGGTCAGCATGTAGAAGAATGCAAATCTTCTCCATTCTTATCCCCTTGTACAAAGCTCAAGTCCAAGTGGATAAAGGACCTCCACATAAAACCAGATACACTGAAACTAATAGGAGAGAAGGTGGGGAAGACCCTCGAATACCTAGGCACAGGGGAAAAGTTCCTGAACAGAACATCAATGGCTTATGTTCTAAGATCAAGAATTGACAAATGGAGGCCTGTCATACATGTATGCTAACACAAAGTCTTGGGTCTCTGTGGAAAAACATTGAAACAGATGGCTATAAGCTCTTATAACCAGGCAGCTTTTGTGGAAATTTACCAGCCTGAGTAGTCATAGACCTTGTAAATAGGTAGCCTTGGAGAATAGTACCAACTTAGATAAGGACAAGTGAATCATAGGCAGAGTCATAGTGACCTGTCTCCTGAGCATTCATCCAGCCGATACCCTGTTCTGAAAGATAGCTGTAACCCCCTGAACACTCATGCTCCGGTGTCATCTCCTTCCCCACATCCTGCCTTTTTGTGTTTATAACCCCCGTGTGAACAAGTAAAAATTACGATTTGATTTAAAAATAAATTAAAAAAAAAAGAATTGACAAATGGGACCTCATAAAATTGCAAAGCTTCAGTAAGGGAAAGGACACTGTCAATAGGACAAAATGGTAACCAACAGATTGGGAAAAGATCTTTACCAATCCTACATCTGATAGAAGGATAATATCCAATATATACAAAGAACTCAAGAAATTAGACTCCAGACAACCAAATAAACCTATTAAAAAATGGGGTACAGAGCTAAACAAAGAATTTTTAACTGAGGAAACTCAAATGGCCAGGAAGCACCTTAAGAAATGTTCAACATCCTCAGTCATCAGGGAAATGCAAATCAAAATAACCCTGAGATTCCACTTCACACCCGTCAGAATGGCTAAGATCAAAAACTCAGGTGATAGTAGATGCTGGCGAGGATGTGGAGAAAGAGGAACACTCCTCCATTGTTGGTGGGATTGCAAGCTGGTACAACCACTTTGGAAATCAGTGTGGCGATTCCTCAGAAATTGGACATAGCAGTACTTGAGGACCTAGCTATACCACTCCTGGGCATATACTCAGAAGATGCTCCAACATATAACAAAGACATATGCACCACTATGTTCATAGCAGCCTTATTTATAATAGCCAGAAGCTGGAAATAACCCAGATGTCCTTCAATAGAGGAATGGATAAAAAAAATGTGGTACATTTACACAATGGAGTATTACTCAACTATTAAAAGCAATGAATTTGAGAAATTCTTAGGTAAATGGATGGAACTAGAAAATATCATCCTGAGTGAGGTAACCCAATCACAAAAGAACACACACATGGTATGCACTCACTGATAAGTGGATATTAGCCCAGAAGCTCGCAATACCAAAGATACATTTCACAGACCACATGAAGCTCATGAAGGAAGATCAAAGTGTGGGTGCTTTGGTCCTTCTTAGGAGTAACAAAATACTCAAGGGAGCAAATATGGAGACAAAGTGTGGGACAGAAACTGAAGGAGGGGCCGCCTGAAGACTATTCCACCTGGGTATCCATCCCATGTACCGTCACCAAAGGTAGACACTGATGTGGATGTCAGGAAGTGCATGCTGACAGGAACCTGATACAGCTGTCTCCTTAGAGGTCTGCCAGAGTTGGACATATTCAGAGGTAGATGCTCACAGCTAACCATTGATCTGATCAAGGGGTTCCCAATGGAGGAGTTAGAGAGAAGACTGAAGGAGCTGAAAGGGTTTGCCAATCCATGAGGAGAGCAACAATACCAATCAACCAGAGCTCCCAGGGTCTTAACCACCAGCCTGGGAGCACATGATTCCAGCTGTATATGTAGGGGAGGATGGCCTTTTCAGGCATAGGTGGGAGAGGAGATCCTTGGTCCCATGAAGGCAGGACACTGAGTGTAGGGGAATTCGAGGGTGGGGAGGTGGGAATGTGGGGGTAGGTGGGGGCACATCCTCATAGAAACAGGAGGAGGGGGGATGAGATAGAGGTTCCTGGGTGTATGTGTGTGTGTGGGGGGATGGGATGGAGTAAGGGGATAGCATCTGAAATGTAAATATAATATCAAATAAAAAAAAAAAGGATATAACCCTTTCTTTGCTCTATAACAAACTGATAGGGAGAGAAAAGACATTTACTATAGCAAGCTCCAGAAAGGAATTGTTAGAGAAAAATCGAAGAATGGTTAGATCCTAAGAGTGAGCCTGCAGATTGTTGAAAGTCTTGTCTAAATTCCCACTGAACTTACACAAAGCATGTAACGGAGAATTTAACTGTGATGTAATTTTCCCATGTGCATGCCATAATTTAATCTCATCATTTTTATCCTGTAGACCTCATTGGCTGAGGCCTATTACATAATTAATATTCAACTCAAATACCATCCCCCAAAGGTATTAATTTAGAATGTGTAAATACAACTTACATCCTCAGAGGACTTGCAATCAAATGATACATATTAAATTAAAAAACAAATGGGAATAGATTAGCTGAGGAATGTCCAGGAGCTTGTAAAAAGTGCTGAAGTACAGAACGAAGGAACTCCCCTCACCTAGAATAACCAGAAATAAGTCTGGCTATTTAGCAGACAGGCAAATGAGGTAAAGGAACCAATAATACAAATGCATAATAAATACTGAGCAAACCATGAGTGTCATGAGATGGAGATGGTTAAAATATGTACTTTGGCATACTCAGTAGTAGGAAGCCACCTGGGACTGTAATTTTAAGTTATTCTTGTGGGCTTTTTTAAGGAATGTAAACCTGATCCTTAAGAAATGCTCCTGGTGGGTTTGAAGCTGGAAGCAATATTATCAAAGTTAAAATCCCGATTCCAGGATGCTTAAAATGGAAAGAATAAGGCTGAAAATAGAAAGTGTTTAAAAGCATCAGGAGAGCATAATCACATACAAAGGAAGGTAAAGCAGGGCGCAAACGAAGAGGGTAAAGAATCACTACTGAGGAAGTGAGAAAAGAAGTAAAATGAAGGCAGAAACAGTCTCTCAATTGGGAGTCACTGGTACTATGGGCAAAGACATTTCAATAGAAGGTGGGCAGATGCCAGGTACCCTCAACTAATAATTAATAGAAACAGCATTAGGAGCAGAACCTAGTTACCTGCTTCTGTCCTACTCTTTCTAGTTACTTGCTTCTGGGCAATCCATCAAAAATCCATACTGAATCACATATAGGCATTAACAATTTATACATAATAATAACCTAAACATCTTACGTACTTTGCTGCTATAACTGCAGTGATTGGAACTCTGAATAGAGGACCTGCATTGGGGGATGCTATATCATAGCCACATACCTTGAGGAAAGAAAAAAAAAAGTTGTAAAACAGAAAGTAGAAGGTGTAATGCAAGCATAGAATCATCTAATCTTAAAATTAAAGGTCTAACAGGTAAGTTAATACTAGATTACTGACACTAATTCACATAATAACCCAAAGTCCTAACAATCACATACCAAATCATGACTGAGATGGACAGGTAATAAGGTATCAAGTTAAAAAAGGAAGCATCTTAATTATTCTCTACCTCAAACTAAAACTTAGTATTACAAATACTTTTGTAGAAAGATTAGTTATACGATACTATTCTTTGTTTATTTACAACTGCCAGGTTTAACAAATCTTTCCTCTAAATAGTAATGCTAACCATAGCACAAGTTTAGCTACATTGCATAATTAACAAAGTACAGAGGCCTGATCAAAAAAGCTTTGCTATCTGTATCTCCCCCTAGCCTTCTTCACAGAAGGATGCAACACTGTATAACTTACTGCTTAAGTAGATACAGAAAAGCTAGAAAATCTAGCAAGTGAAAAGGTATATAGTTTTTTTTAATGAGAGAAAAAAACATAATACATCAGGGATTGTTTACTTTTACCTCTTAAAACATTTCAAAGAGAAAATAAAATAGACGTGACAATACCTCTGTATAATGTAACCCTTCTCTTAAGCCCCTGGGGTCCACACGTATGTTTATGTGCCGACATTGATTCATGAGTTCCAAATGGCTGGGACACTGAACCCAAGATGAATTCGAAGTTAAAGCTAAATGAAGCTGAAAGGATATTTTTTCAGAGTTTTCTGGCATTTAAAAAAAAAATCAAAAATTAAACTCAGCATTTCCTCTTTTTCCTGGGAAGTTCTATGTTCTATCAAGAAAATTTACTTCAGTCAACTGTATAATGCATTAGACAGGACACCCAAATTATAACTTAAACAAAAAATGCAGAATCTTCTTGTGATTCACACATATTTTCATCCAACACTGCTAAGCCTTATAAACAGTTTAGTAGATCTTTTGTATCACTGCACACAGAGATCAAGCAGCTGACTAAAACAAACTGCCAGATATAAAAGGACAGTTTCTCACCTCCCCACAGTTGTGTTTACTTCCACAACTCACCTAAAGCTCTGTCTTCTATCAAAGGAATGAGATATGGACAGAAAGTTAATCTGTAATTTTATTACAGGCTTAAGAAAATTATGGGCCACTGAAGGCCTGGGCCCACTCTTTCCCTTCACTGTCAAGACATTGAACTGCCATGGTACTGGGGTTCCTAATTAATATTTTCCCAATGGAGGAGTTAGAGAGAAGACTGAAGGAGCTGAAAGGGTTTGCAGTCTCATGGGGAGAGCAACAATACCAACCCACCAGAACTCCCAGGGTCTAAACCACCAGCCTGGGAGCTCATAGGGAGGGACCCATGGTATATGTAGGGGAGGTTGGCCTTGTCGGGCATAGGTGGGAGAGGAAACCCTTAGTTCCATGAAGGTTGGACACTGAGTATGGGGGAATTCGAGGGTGGGGAGGTGGGAGTAGAGGGTAGGTGAGGGCACATCCTCAGAGAACCAGGAGGAAGGGGGGTAGGATAGGGGGTTCCTTGGCCGGCGGTTGGGGGGTGGTGGGTGAATGGGGTAAGGGGATAACATCTGAAATGTAAATAAAATATCCAATAAAAAAATAAAATTTAAAAAAAATTTCCTCCAAATTTATTAAGCTTTAAAATAATCACTTGTTAATTTATATCTTCTAAGAACAGTGAGTGGTTTGGGTCATAACAAATCTTTCACAGTGGCTGCCTAAGACCATCAGAAAACACAGATATTTACATTACAATTCATAACTAACAAAATTACAATAATTTCATGGTTGGGAACCACCACAACATGAGGAATTGTATTAATTAGTAACAGTACTAGGAAGGAGGATAACCATTAGTTTAGAACATTAGACAAGCAAAGCAGCATTCTTCTTTTATTTACCATTCATTTAAGCCACAAATACAAATGGTTCTGCTATTGCCACCCTAGTACTTACCTGTGTTCTCTGGAAACACAGGCTCAATGCCAACACCATGATCTGAAGGAGCAGCCACCTGAACAGGATCTCGGAGGTAGATGCCACGGTTATTTCCAACTGTAACTGTAAAACCTAATCTGTTAGCAAATGATGTATTCTGAATGAGGTAGTCATAAGCTTTGTCAACCTAAAAGAATATAAATGGTAACGTGTAAATGGCTAGGTAAAGAAAATATTTTATGACAAATTATGAATCAATTAAATTTCAGCTGTAGTGAAGCTAATTCCTATATTCACTTCTTTAAACTAAATCAATACCACAGTTAAGATGGTAAACCAGCTGGGCAGTGGTAGCCCATGCCTTTACTCCCATCACATGGGAGAAAGACAAAGAGATATCTGTTTTGAAGCCAGCCTGGTCTACAGAGCAAGTTCCAGGACAGCCACAGCTACAAGAAACCCTGTCTCAAAAAAACCAAAAAACCAAAAAAACCCAAAAAAACAAAAAAACAAAAAAAAAAGGAAGGAAGCAAGGAAGCAAAGAAGGAAGGAAGGAAGGAAGGAAGGAAGGAAGGAAGGAAGGAAGGAAGGAAGGACAAAAGAGAAAGAAAAGAAGTAAATTTACATTTTTAAAGAAAATACCATTCTGATGATCTTCCACTTCAGTCTGCATTCACAGTTATTCTCACGTGATCTAAGGTCACTTAGTGACTTATGCCTGACCAAACCAATGCTTACTTTTACCACTGTGAATTTCTAATCTTTATACACCCTCAATGTTTCTTTTACTTAAATGTAGTTAATCTCTTTTACCTACAAAGAGTCTTTGTGCCCTTTTTGATTATAGTTCTATAATGGTTACATCTAGACTTTAGACATGCTGAATCACCATTATAAAGCAGTATTTACAACATTATCTCAATGCTTTCTAGTTATTTTTGTACACAGACAACAGTACCTGAATAATTCCATGTCCTTGGGCAAATACTTCTATATTGTCAGCTTTTACTGCAGTATTTTCTAGAGCTCTTCTGACTGAGTAAACAGTATAGTCAACATTATTTGCTTTCAGCCCTAAAAACAAACAAATAAATACCTTAGAAACTAATGTTAATGAACTCATTAGTTGAAACGCCCCTTCACCAAGATGTTAACACGTAAGTTCTTCTGCTGTCTTCTTTTGACATTCACTTCTAAATGTTTTCTTAAAAATTAAACAGTTGATTTAAACTGCTTGCATCACACAAATACTTTAGAAAAAAATTCATTGCATGCCAACCGGCAATCACATCAATGCAGGCTATGTAGATATGACATGGATGTACCAAGCAGGCATCTTAGGGGAATTCCAATGACATTTTCTTTAAAATATCATCGATTCAGCACTACAGTTGGTGACAGCAATTTTCAACTCAATTATATTTTATAATCACCAGTGGAACTTAAATCAAAAACACCTGACATGTTTCACAGCCGAACAGAATCTTCAATGTCCATGTACCATGTGATTACAGTATATAGCCAGATTTCAAACACTGAAAGCTATTGCCAACATATTACTCACTGTTAATGGATGAATACTATATACTATTTTTGTCCCCAAATCCTTCATATATGTTACCAGTAAGATATTGTAATATGCAAAAAAAAAAGTACTCCATGATGCAAACTAAGGAAGCTATAATTACATCCATAGGAATCCAGAAAAGATGAAAGTCCATTAGGAACAACTGGTAGATGAGCTGATTCTTATAGAATGTGTAAGTTTTCAACTCTGAAACATGGCAGAAAGGATTTGCAGGCAAGAGAGCTTAATACTCAAAGAGAGACGGTATGACCTTGAAATATTTCGTCAGTTTGAAAGAGTAGAAATAAGTAGAGACTAGGATTTGTCCTGGAGGTCTGACTCACCCTCAGGTGATTACTGACTGGGAATTGGAGGCAGACTACTCCTCCCCATTGTGGCTCATCCATACTGGGCATAGGAGAAAGTTACAAGAGTCAGAAAAAGAGAAAACAAGAAGAGGCAGGTGGGAGGTAAGACTTGAAGAGAACAGGTTTGCAGCAGAAGTCTGAGTTCTAAGTGACCTGATGACCCTATTTAATACTGCACAGCATTCAACACCTGATAATGTAGCATAAACATTTTCAATTTGTTTAAAGTTTGCCTTAATTCCATATCATCAAAGTAGTTCTGATGTTCTATCCACTGATTTAGCTACAGAACTAAAATATTATTTGATAATCAATAGTAGTCAATACATTTTATTTCCTGAAGGACTGAATACACACTCAAAAGATTATTATCCCATGAATCATTTTCTACTTTACATCTTATTCTGGGTCCAGGACATTTCTATTCTACCCACTCTCACCATGAGAACTTCAGAAAGCATAGCCTACAATAAAGAAAGGAGAGAGTAGTATGTAATATCCTTACCTGAAAGTACCAGGGCAATGCCACCACAAGCATTGGGGGAAGACATTGATGTTCCATTCATCAGCTGAGTCCCCCTCAATGTCCAGTTAGGCACAGAAGCAATAGCACCTCCTGGTGCACTGATACTCACACCAAGGGCCCCATCAGCACTAAACAGAAAAAAGGTGAAGATAGCTGGGCATGGACAATCTTTAAAAGGTCTCAATTGTAGTCCTAAATGATATCATAATTGCAGTTATTATAAAAGAAAAAAGACAGGAGACAAAGATATAATTAAGAGGCAATAATGGAAAAAGAATGACCAAACATTGCTAATTTCTCAACACACTTATTTTTTTTCCTTTTAAGTGAAATGTCTGTGCATAGGTATCTATGTTTATGTGAGAAAAGCATGGGGGTCAGCTATTTGAATGCTCTAACCCCTTAATGAGGGTATTTCTTTTACCTATACCAGAAAATTTTCACTTTGTCAGATAGAAACCTAATATCGCCTTATATGTAAGTTTAAAGTTTGAGGGAGAGTTTCTCTGTGTAGCCCTGGCAATCATGGAACTCGTTCTGTAGACCAGAATTGCCTTGACATCAGAGATCTGTCTGTCTCTGCCTCCTGTGTATTGGGATTAAAGGCATGCAACACCACCACCACATTAAAGAATTTTGAAATCATATGTGTGTGTGTGTGTGTATGTGTGTGTTTGTGCATGCTCACACAGAGGGAAGAAAGGGGTAGGGATGGGAGAAGAGAGAGAAGAGAGACAGAGAGACAGAGAAATAAAAAGCTATGCTATTGGGAGTTGGCCATAAGCTGGTGTCATGATATAACTGTGTAGGTCAGAAGACAACTTACAGGATTTGGCTTTACTACGTGGGGCCTGGGGATTAAACTCTAGTGGTATGTCTTGGCAGTGAGCAACTTTAACCAGCTGTAAGATCACAACAGCATCCAGCACAGCTCTATTCTCTGTCCCAAGGAAAGATATAAGGGACATACTATTTGCCCCACAGAGATTGTTGGATTTCCTATCATGATTCTTTCCCAAAGTAAGTGATGATTGTTTTTTTTTAAAACTCCTAGCTAAGAACACTAGGGTGATTTGATTTCAGTTCCCCAGAAAGTAGAATTCACTTCATCTATGCACAAATGAGTTGGTGGCAGTGCTTTCAAAACCTATTGGAAATATGATTAGGCTAGGTGCCAGTTAGTCTGTAAAATCATTCACTTATTGATGTGCAGATTTAGGGACAATTTTCACATTCCTGATGACAATATCTGTGGTATTTACCAATAGTCACAAAGAGCACGAGGTATTTAGCAACTAGAAGAAAGTTAATTACAAAGAGTCAAAAATGTAATGATTTTCTACTTTTTTAAAAGTAATTTCTCACTATCTTGTATATTAACTAATCATAAAGTACCTTTCATTGTTTACATTGCTAATCTAAAAATGAGTTTAATAAAGAACTAACAAACATTTAAAATTTGGAAAAATATTTTCTGTGGTTACTTTTAATTGTCAACTTGACAGTCTAGAATCATTTGACTGAGTAACTATGTAGATTGGGTGGGACTGTGAGAATGTTTGTAGATGACTAATAGAAGACCCAGCCTAAACATGGGAGGCATCATTTCCTGTGGCAGAGCCCTAGGATGACAACAGTGAACTGAGCACTACAAAGAAGCATGCATTCCATTCTATTCTCCCAAGCTTCTGAACTTAGAAGTTCCCTGGTCTGATGGACCTTACTTGGAACTGTGAGGTAAAATAAACCCTTTCTCTCCAAAGTGGCTTTTGTCAGGATCTTTTATCCATCAACAGAAAAGGAAACTAAGAAGTTAGTACTGAGAAATGATAACAACGCTGTGGTAAGCCTTATCACATGGCTTTTAAGCCTTTAGAATTGAGTAATATGTAAGATTTTTTGAAATTTAGGATAGAAAACGACTGAATACTACGGGAAAAGCTTAGTGGAATTTTCTTGTGGAAATCTGAAAGATAAAAGTGCTGAGAAAATGTAGACTGTAGAGGCCTGGCTCAGAGAGGAACAAATATTGTACCAAGAACTAGAATGAGGCCATTTTTAAGATATTTTGACCAAGAACCATACTGGAATATTTGTTTTGTGAAGCATGACTGGGTCAAGTTCAAAGCCTACTTTGATAGCATAGGAAATTTCAAGGCAGAATACTATTCAGGCTGGTGCTAAAGCAGCAATTATAATTCATAGAGATTAGCATCTTTAAAATAAAACATGTTCTACTGGGACAAAAAAAAGGATGTTCGGGGGGGGCATCACACCCCTCAAAGGCTCTATTATATAGTGTTCAAATTAAAAAAAAAAAAATCCTTGCACAATCCAGAGATCTTCTGGTCTGCACATCTACCTGTACTCTTGGCAGATCATTGTGCTTGTTCCCAGACCCCATAGACCTGCCTAGCTCCCAAAAGGACTACTCTAATCAGAGACACACAGCTCCACTTGCCTCTAAAAAGGCCTGTTCCAATCTGAGACATCTATGCCAGTTAACACCAAAGACAACTAGATGCCCAAAGGCAAGCTCAAGAATGTAATCAACAGAAGCCAATGTAATTTGGCAACACCAGAACCTAGCTCTTGTTCCACAGCAAGCCCTGGATACTCTAACACACATAAAGAACAAGAGTCTCATCTTAAACCCCATCTCATAAAGATAAATAGAGGCCTTTAAAGATATAAATAATTCCTTTAAAGAAATACAAGATACACAGGAAAACATGTAGAAGTCCTTAAAGAGAAAACAAATACCTTAATGAAACATAGGAAAATACAATCAAACAGGTGAAGGAAATGAACAAAAAGGTACAAGACCTAAAAATGGAAATAAAAACAATTAAAGAAATCACAAACGGAGGCAACCCTGGAGCTGGAAAACCTAAGAAAGGGAACAGGAACTATGGACATCACTAACAGAATACAAGAGATGGAAGAGAGTGTCGCAGGCATAGAATATACCACAGAAGATATTGACATGTTGGTAAAAAAAAAAAAATGCCAAGTGTAAAAAGTTCCTAGTGCAAAGAATCTGACATGGGCCAAGGACAAGGAAATGGGCTGCTTGGCAGGAATATGACATTAGCTAAGGACAAGGAAGTAGGCTTCAGGCAGGAATGTGACAATAGGCTAGAACAAAGAAGTGACTTCAGGCAGGAATCTAAACCTTAGGCTAGAACAAGGAAGTAATTTCAGACAGGAATCTAAATTTTAGAACAAGGAAGTAGTCTTCAGACATGAAAATGATCTTGGGCTAGGACAGGAAAGTAGGCTCAGATATTTTGGTCATCCTGATAAGTCCTTAAAAATGGTGATCATGAGAGTGAACACAGAACTTTATTGCCTTGCTTGTTCTTTGACTATGTTTATAATCTTGCTTGTCCCTTGACCATTTGCATCTATTGTATTGTTAGTTCCTCAACCTACAAATAACCTTAATACTTGCATGTAATTAAAATGGTATAAAAGCAAAAAGATCAAGGGGGAATGGGATAAGGGGTTTCTAGGGAGGGGAAATGGGAAAAGGGGATGGCATCTGAAATGTAAATAAGTAAATATCCAATTAAGAAAAAAAAAGAAAAAGAAACAAGAATCAACAAAAGCAAGAGCTGGTTCTTTGAGAAATTCAACAAGACAGATAAACCCTTACCCAAACTAACTAAAAGGCAGAGAGACAGTATTCAGTTTAGCAAAATCAGAAATTGATAAAGAAAATGTGGTACATCTGCACAGTGGAGTACTAGTCAGTTATTAAAAACAAGGATATCATGAATTTTGCAGGCAAATAGGTGGAATTAGAAAATATCATCCTGAGTGAGGTGACCCAGACCCAAAAGGACAAACATGAGGATGTTTCAATCCCATTTACAAAAAGGAACAAAAAGATCAGGGAAAGCATAGGGAAGAAGGCAACTGGGTGGGAGAGGTGGGGTGCAGGCGAAGCAGGAGATAAACCCGGAGGGGCAAGTGAATGAATGAAAATATGCAGCTACCAAGGGTGGGGTGAACCCCTAAAAAGTCCTAGAGACCTGGAATGGGAGATTTTTCCAGGAATAAATGTGGATGACCTTAGCCAAAATGCCCAACAGTGGGGAGATGGAACCTGAAGAGACTACCTATAGTAGATAGTGCCCCCAGTGGAAAAATTGGGACACTAAGCCACCTTCAAAATTTTCAACTGAAAATTTGTTGGGCCCCATTTTGGCCCTGGTTGGGCCTTGAGGACAAACTCGAGCCTGACTTGAGTTTTGAGACCTGTCTCTGTCACTTCCATATGGGGGTGACACAACAAGACCTGTTTGGCCCTGCCTCTGCCCTGGTGTTGCTAATGTAGAGCTTTGCCATTGGCCCTGTCAGTCACCCCATACTTTCTGTCACCCTTCCCCACCTCCTACTCTTCCTACTCCTACTCCTACTCCACCAAAACTCTTCCTCCCTATGCTCCAAGTTTATATAAGCGAGAGGCTGATACATTAAAGTTGAGTTCCTGCTTCGACAAGACTCCCAGCCCTGTGTGTTTCTTTTGGGCCATCAACACTCACCATCCCGCTCAGCCCCTGAGAGACCCTGAGGGACCAGGACCTCTCTCCTTTCACCTGGATGTGCCGGCAAGGAGCTGACAGACTGGTGCTGTGTGAGGAAAGTCTACCCTCTCCTCCTGACGGAAGATTGCTGATGGGCCAATCAGTCTGCGGGTGAGTACACTCCCATAAGTTATGGGACAGTCAGTGTCTAACCCTGATCCCACCCTAGAACCCCTGTATCCTGCTCCCTTGTTCCTTTTGGGAGGCTCCTTGGTTAAGCCTCCCCCTCCAAAGCCATTTGCTCTCGATCCTCCAACTAATCCATTTCATGCTGCTCCTTCTGCATCCTCTGCTCCTTGCCTTATTCTGGCAGAGGCTCTCACTCAAGAGAAACCACTCACCTCTACCCTGTTAACCTTAACCCTGGGGATGCTCCCTACCATTGTAGCTCTGAAGAATTGCTTTCCACACCGGTGGAAAAGAAGGAAAAGGCCAAGGAGCCTCCTTCTGCCACAGAGGTGTCTGAACCAACAGTGAAACCAAAACATAGTCCTACAAAGCCATCACACAAGGAACCTCTTTACCCCTCTTTGGACCCCTTTGACAATTCCCCTTGGCTAGCCTCCAAGCAGGTGATAAAACCGGTCTCCCCAGATCCCTCAAACAACCCTTTTCTGAGTTCCTTTGCACTGCCTGCAACCCAGCCATCTTCCAATATGGAGGAACTTGGCACCCAGTAAACCACCAGCCTTTACCCAGTGAATGTCAACCCTGGCGGTCATTAGCCAGCTGCCTGATACCCCCTTGGGAACCCCAAGATTTAAAAGAACTCAAGAAGGCAGTGGCTGAGGATGGGCCAAATTCCACTAGGCTGAGACTATCCTTGAGGGCCTGGCACACCACACATGCATCACTGGAGACTGGAAGGATTTGGCTAAGGCTGTTCTCTCAGGGCTGGCCTACCTTAAATGGACCGCCTACTTTCAAGAAGTGTGTAGAATTCAGGGGGATTGGAAACAAAGTCCTCAGTCCCCAATCCTCATCACTGCTGGCATGCTTGCTGGCACAGCCAACCAGTACTCTTCCAGCATCCAACAAGCGGCCATAACCCTACACCCTGAAGATAGTGAGAAATTTGCCTTTTTTATTCCTTCTGTTAATTTTGGCAGGCCTGATTCTAGGTTCGAGTGGATGGTTCTACCCCAAGGCATGGCCAATAGCACCTCCCCAATGTGTCAATATTATATGCTTAATATTTTTTCATCCCTTTTAGATGATTCCAATATTTTATTTTACATTTATATGGATGATATTATTTTGTGTGCTCCTAGCTTTTCAGGGCTCCAGGAGCTTAATGATGAGTGTCTTTCAAGCCTTAAATATAATAATTTTCAGGTTGCTCCTGGAAAAGCTCAAAAAGTGTCGCCGTTTAAGATCCTGAGCTCCGGGTCCATGAATGCTGTGTCCCCTATTAAGCCTCAACTTCTAATTCAAGATTACTATACCCTCCCACAGTTACAAAAGCTTTTGGGGGAAATTAACTGGATGAGGTCTTAGATCTCCATTGCCACAGAAAATGTAACACCATTATTTGACCTCTTTTAGGGAGATGACCTCTCTGCCCCTATAGTGCTGACATCTGATCATATCCAGCTGATGAATAAGATTCAACAGCCATTGATTCAGCTACCTTTAAACGATATGATCCCAACCTACTTCTTATTTTATATATTTTCCCTGGAGAAACGTTGTGCACCATTCTACTTGGTCAAGAGGGTGAACCAGTCCACTGGATCCACCTTTCAGTGGGAGGGGCCCCTCGAGTCTATTCTATGGCTAAACAGCTGGCCAACTGCATTGTTAAGGGAAGAGATCTTTCCATTAGGCTCTCTTGTTACCCCACTTAAGATTTCCTTTGGTTAGAGAGAAACAATAGCCAGGTTGCTCTAGCCTTAGAGGGCTTTCCCGGCAAAATTGATTGCTTTTGGACAACATAAGTGGATGAGTTCCTTTTCCAGACTTGAATGGAAGCCCCCTAGACTCATTCTATCTAGCCCCAACCCAAATTATCCCACCGTCTTTACCAATGGTAGGTGTCTGAGGTCCTCCATTGTCGTTTTCCCTCCTTCCTCATAGCCTATAAAGTCAGACCTCAAAAAAATTGAGGGCTCTGACCAATTTAAAGAATTGTTTACAGTGGTTATGGCATTAGATATGATTTCTGAATTCTTTCATTTGTTTTCCAACAGCCTCTATGTAGTAAACTTACTGCCTAATTTGGTAGAGGCTCATATTAGGCTTGATTCTAATGCCATCAACCCCATGATGATTTAGGCACATACCCTACTAAAACAAAGACAATATCCCATTTTTCTCCAACACTTTCGAGGTCATCAAGACCTCCCAGGTTTCCTATCCACTGGAAACCACCTGGCAGATCAACTTGCTTCGGGCTTACAATGCCATACTGTCACCTAGGCAACTCAGTTCCACTCATTAACTCATGTCAACTGGAGGGACCTAAGACATAAATACCCCCACGTCCCCATAAAAGACCTTAAAAAGATCACCCGTACCTATAGGTCTTGTCAGCCATTCTTACAGGCACCTCCCCTCTAGCCCATGGGGAGCAATGCCCAGGGTATCCGCCCTAAATAATCCTTGGCAACTCGATGTTACTCACTATTCCCCATTTGGGAAGCTAAAATATATATTTGTGACTGTTGATACCTTCTCCCATGTGTGCTGGGCATTGGGCCATGCCAGCAACAAATCTAAACATGCTATTAGCCATATGCTTCAATGTTTTGCCATTCTCGGACTTCCAGATCAAATTAAAACAGATAATGGCCCAGTTTTACAAGCAAACCTTTCTCAGTTTCTCCATATGTGGAAGATCTCCCATACTATGGGAATTTCTTACAACCCAAGAGGACAGGCAATTGTTCAAAGACAAAAATCAAGCCTTAAGGTCTCAAGTTACAAAAACAAAAGGGGGAGTCTTTAACCCTACACATGATCATCTAACAAAGGCATTATTCACTTTAAATATTTTAAATTTTTCAAAAGAAAATCCTCAGTTGTCCCTGTTTCAAAGACACTGGACCTCCTCCATCTCCTATAGCTTGATATGAGTCAGATGGAGCGACCCACTGACAGGAGTCTGGAGAGGACACCTGCTCCTAAAAGCTGGGAGGGGATTTGGCTGTATATTTCCCCAAAGTGAAAAAAGATCAATCTGGATACTGGCCAGAGATATAAAGTATATACCTCAACAAGGGGAGGCTGCAATGACATTTCCAGGGAGTCCACCTTCCCTGAGAAACCTCTCTATGCTTCTCCAGCAGGAGATCAAGATGATCAAGAAAACGAGCCTGCTGCTGACATGGATGTTGCTCCCCATCTTGACTGAGGGAGGACTCGGGGACCCCTGAGGAGCACGAGATATCTTTAAAAAATAGTCAGGTGGTCCCTGTAACAGTAAAGGAGGCAGCAAGAGCTCCAAGACAACCCATTGTGGACTGGATTTCATGGCCTATTACCCTTTTTCTTCCCCCTCCTTGGCCCCTTCCTTCTCCTTCTCCTTCTCCTTCTCTTGACTGTTGGGCCATGTGTGCTCAATAAGCTCACTCAATTTATCCATCAAAGGCTCGAGGCAGTCCAGCTTCACCAAGTTGAGGTCCATTATCAAAGATTTGTCTCTTCTGAGCCAGGGTCTACATATCCCTCTGCCTATGAGCACCCCTCATCAGCTCTCCACCTGACCAAGGACAGGTAAGATCTAAGATGTGCTGAGACAACCTAAGATGGGTGGTGGAACAGTCCCCCCTCCCCTACCTTTGAGCCAAAGTGACACATGGTATCCAGAGGCGGGTAAGGTCCCCATGTGGGGGACGACCTAAGTCAGGAGCCATGTAACCTGCTCATTACAAAAACAAAAGAGAGACCGAGCCAGGCTCAAGTTTTGAGACCTCTCTGTCACTTCCACATGGAGTGACTCAACAAGACCTGTTTGGGCCTGCCTCTGCCCCGGTGTTGCTAATGTAGAGCTTTGCCATTGGCCCTGTCAGTCACCTTATACTTTTTGTCACCCTTCCCTACCTCCTATGTCATCTCACCCCACCAAAACTCTTCCTCCCTATGTTCCAAGTTTATATAAGCAAGAGGCTGATACATTAAAGTTGAGTTCCTGCTTCGACAAGACTCCCAGCCCTATGTGTTTATTTTGGGCCATCAACACTCACCATCCCACTCAGCCCCTGAGAGACCCTGAAGGACTAGGACCTTCTGGCTCCTTGCCGCAAAAATTGTTCCTGTCTAAACAGAAATGCAGGGGCAAAAATGGAGCAGAGCTTGAAGGAATGGCTAACCAGTAACTTCTTCAACTTGGGATCCATTCCATGGCAGAGACCAAATCCTGATACTATTCCTGATGCTATGTTGTGCTTGCAGACAGGAGCCTCTGTCCTCTGAGAGGCTCTACCAGAAGCTATTGAGACAGATGTAGAAACTTACAGCCAAGCATTGGATTGAAGTCAGGAACCCCTATGGAAGAGTTAGGGGAAATACTGAACGAACTGAATGGGATGGCAACCCCATAGAAAGACCAACAGTGTCAACTAACCTGGACCCTTGGGAGCTCCTAGAGATTAAGCCACCAACCAAAGAATATACATGGCCTGAGGACTGCGTTGTCTGACCTTAGTGGGGAGAATTTGCCTAATCCTGTAGAATCTTGATGCATCAGGGAGGGGGATGCCTGGTGTTGGGCCCTCTCTCAGAGGTGAAGGGGAGGGAGACTGTTGTTGTATGGGACGTAAATAATCATCATCATCATCATCAAAAACAACAACAAAACCACTGCATGAGAAATGTTTCTCTAGAGTTAGCACACGGAGGCTGATATAGGTGTGGTCCAAGGCTTGGGTCATCTCTCTAGAGGACAGCAGAACATGGCAGTGTCATAAATATGTCCCATGTGGTACTAGTTTTGAAGACAATTTAAAAAAATGGCGAGAATGAGGGAGTCATGGAGAACAACTGACACCAGAGAGTGTGGTAGGAGTGCAACTCCTGCAAACAGGCTCCCACATGTCACTGTTTGACGTTTCAGTTGCAATAGAGAACACAAGAAATCAAAAGCAGATCTATATATCTAATGTTCAATGCTGAGGGAGAGGTTGGTAAGTTTTTCAAGTATGTTTTTCACAGTAAGGTATTTCATGTGTTATATACCAGATAAAGACAAACTCAATTCTTAGATCAGTTAGTTCATTATAGATTTTACTAAAATAATTCTCTGTGCATTAGTTTTGGTTTTGGTGCTGGAGATCAAATCTAAGTCCTTACATATGTTACACATACATTCTATCACTGCATTACACCCCAATCATCTGAAGAAACTACTTAAATTTTCTACAGCAAGTGACATTTGCAAAGGCTGGCTTAAATAAGTCCTTAATACTCTGTTTTTATTTTAAATATAATTTCACTTTAAATTTCAACATAAAACTTTTAATTTAGAAATCAGATTTAGAAGTAATTCGATAACTTTTGTATTAACTGAACATAAAACCTCTATGGATTTAGGATTTTATTTTGAAAAATTTAAAGATTTTTTAAGTGTCTGTGTGTGTGTGAGTAACTGAACTCAGGTCTTCTGTAAGAGTTCTTTCTTACTATGTATTCTTTGCTACTGAGCTTCAGCTCATACTTTGAATTCTCGTCTATAGCTATTGTTACTGACATAAGATGGATGGAGAAGGGCAGCCTATGATGATGGTACAGGACAACCTTTTCTGATACATAAAAAATTAGTTTAGTATAATAATTAGTTCTACACCAAAACCTGGTTATCTTTGACTCCATGCACTCATCCATATAGAACTTCTTCCTATATTGTAACATTCAATCAATTCTTCAAGACTTTGACTACCTCCTCTAGAATGAGTTTAACCAACTGATCTTATTCCTATTGTCCCACTATCTGACAATGTCAGTTGCTGAATCAAAATCAAAATGCTTCTAAATCATCTCCAAAGAAATAAAGGGATAAATTAAAATGGACTTTATTTTTTATCAGGTACCAGTACCCACTGATGTCCTAATGAGGTATTTATTAAAAATTAAGACTTATATTATCTCTTAATAAAAAAAATGTTACTAGAATCAGACACATAGTGTAGATGATATTAGAGAACCAAAACTTGTCAGTCAAAATGTGCTTGCTTATTGATCTCATTAAATAAGCTCAAAGTAGTTTATAACTTGAAAATGAACATAGGACCCGTTACTATGATCCACTATAAAAGCACATTTGTTTCACCAAAGTTTAAATATCAAATTTGCTCAAAACAAGGCTATCAATATTTATTATTTACAAGCCCCACTCCCAACAGTACAAAGTTTAATCAAATACAAGTATTACTTCCAATAATTACTTGTACTCACCTTGGGCCTCTAGAAGACCATGTATATTGATTTGCAGGTAGTTTCTCTCTCAGTGAATACTCTGCAACCATCATATCAGGAGAAACATAAGCTCCAACACCTATAAGAATGAATTTTGCCATTAATAAGGGGGAACACAATTCATCTCATGTATCCTAATTTTTTCCCAGTGAAACACATTATGCTTAATATGTACATTTGCACTCTTTTATAAATGCACTTAACACAGAAACAAAGGAAGTTTATTTTATACTACATATACTTCTTTTTTTTTAAAGATTTATTTATTATTTATGAATACACTGTAGCTGTCTTCAGACACACCAGAAGAGGGCATCAGATCTCATTACAGATGGTTGTGAGCCACCACGTGGTTGCTGGGATTTGAACTCAGGACCTCTGGAAGTGCAGTCAGTGCTCTTAACCACTGAGCCATCTCTCCAGCCCATACACTTCTTTTATACACATAAAAGTAACTTCCAGGATTATTATGTGCATTAGAAACACTGCCAAAATGTGTGCACATATCTCTTATTAAACCATAATTTCCCAAATTACAATAAATTCTAGGTAACACAGTTCTTTAGACTTTCCTACGAACACATTTAAGCTCTATGTGAAGGTACATTCAACCCACTGCTCACGGGATACATACAGCCCACAAAACTGTAAGTTTACTTAAAACATTATGAAGGTTTGTTTATGTAACTTGACTCTATGAAAACCTCCTGTCACAATGTACAATGACTGACAATACCTGGGCTTCCAGTGTTCTATGTACAGGACAGGATATAATACTTGATTAAACAGTGGTTTACTGTTTAATTTAAATATTTTTGGATACAGGGTCTCTCTAATATCATGGGCTAACCTCAAACTTGTGCGTTTCCTCCTTTAGTCTCTTGCTTTGCTTGTATTTAAACAAACCTTTTTCTGAAACTGTAAAACTTACTAACCTATTACACTGGATGTAGTTCCTCCTGGACAACCCACTGTAGAAAGGCATGGACCATTATTTCCTGCACTTGAAACATAAATTGTATTATGTTTCCATACTGCTTCATTAATTACTTCACAAATTCTCCTGAAAAAGAAAGAATTACTTGGAGCAAATACAACTTCCATATTTAATTTACGACCAAACAAATAACACTGATTCCAAGCTGTGTAACTGACAGTAGCTTTAAATGAGGAGACGTGTATCAGGGACATTCAGTTATGTGATTAGAAATTGGAGATTAAGATTCCTAGAACTGGCCGGGCGGTGGTGGCGCACGCCTTTAATCCCAGCACTTGGGAGGCAGAGGCAGGCGGATTTCTGAGTTCGAGTCCAGCCTGGTCTACAGTGAGTTCCAGGACAGCCCGGGCTATAAAGAGAAACCCTGTCTCAAAAAACCAAAAAACTGTGACAAAAGTCTAGTTTGTTTGTTTGTTTTGGGGGGGTTGCTATTTCAAATGTGTCTTTCATTTTTTCTTCCAAAAGCAGTACCCTAATTAAACAGCTTCGCCTAGACCCCTGTTCTGGTGTGCATTGAGCTATTGCCTGCTTGTACTAGTCCCTGTAAAGCTAGAGCACCAATCCTCTGCCTTCTGGAACCTAGCAGATATAGTTTTGCGCTGTGCTGCCATTGTCCTGTAGTTACTATGATAACGACTGGAGTTCTGAAAGTTCACAAGTATTCACCCTGAGCCGAGTGCTTGAAGGTAAAGAGTATCCTGTTTCTTCTGATCGGTACAAAGTAGCCAGTTTAAAGTGTATTAATATATACTTGTGGAGAAAATATAGTTATTATTTAGAGACAAGGTAAAATATTCTGCATAGATCAACTCCACTATTGAAAACTAGATTAATTAAGTTAAACCATTATTGCTCCAGCCTCAACTAATTCCTAAATAAAAGTATTAAAGTCTTGTATATGAAACATGTTTTAAAAACAATTTTCTCTGGACTTACAAGAATTTTAAGTTTAACAGATACCTCACTACATGTTTCCTAGATAAAAACAAGCCAATTTCTTACAAATAAAATTTGTAAGGAAATGTTCATTTTTAAGTGCTAGTGAGGAAAATTTGTAACTTAAAATACAACCTAAGGTAAGCAAACACTTAGCCTGTACCTATTTTGCCTTTTGCCGCTGCATTGACCTTAGTTCATAAGTGTTCTGAGTCTAGGAAGTTAGAATTGGAAGGTACTTTGGTACTCACTGTGTGTTGTTTCTTTAGTGAAGACCCAGCTATTTGCAGTGATACAAATGGAAGAAATAACATTTGCTATATCCTCTTGCTTTTTGTCCATCTTTGTAGTTTAAATTATTTTATTTACTTGGTTTATTTTTCTCACCTATAAAATTGACAAGCTACCCTACCCCACCCCCAAAAAAGTCCTAGTTTTTAAATTGAGAGAAAAATAAACCGAGTTGCCAAATTATCAGAGCCCTGCTTTTGTTAAAAGCCCATCTTCTGCTTGACTGGCCTGACAGACAGCTGGATTTGAAGTGGATTTGAAGCAGACTATAATTTGTAATTTTTTTAAATATGATTTACTACTTTAGTGTTTGTAATACCAAGATAAGCAAAAATGCACCTACAAACTATTTAAAATTCTTTTGGATAACCTAGTTAAGGTGGTATTGAACTGTTGTTAATCAGAATAATTTACTGCCTGACCTATAAATTCCACAGTGTCTAATCAGACCATCTTAAAAAAAAAAAAGAAATTGGAGATTATAAGTCATCTGACTCCAGAGGGCTTTGTAAAATCCAGTGTGTGATGTCTAACAAGAGATCCAAGTGATTACCTATACGTGGACAGGCAAGCTTTTCGTAGGACACAATGCTATTACAACTGGTATACCCTAGCTGAGTTTCATGGAAGTGGAAAATCAGATTAAAAGAAAGAATAAAATATATAGCCTGGGTAATGGTGCACACCTTTAGTTCCAGCCCTCCAGAGGCAGTAAGAAAAGGAGCTTTATGAATTCAGGTTCAATATGGATTACATAGACACGTCCAGGCCAGAAAAGGGGAAATAGTGGGACCCTGTCTTAAAAGAAGCAAGCAAGCAAACAAAACCTAATGTGGAAAACAAACAAACAAACAAACAAACCACCCCAAATAAATAAAAATAGTATTAAAATATTAACAGGAATTGCAAAGTAGTAACATTGAGAGAAAAATGAAAACCAAAAAAGAAAACAAAACAATGAAGTGACTCCTGCGTGCATTTTGACTAGGGGTTATTTGACTAAAAAGCTAGCTAGTATTTTTAGTGACAAAGTTACATGGGGAGTGGGATAGGGAAAGACTAGTAGAAAACCTAAAAAATTTTAAATCAAAGAAATCTAGTTAAAGATTGACAACAAACAAGAAAGTTTACTGGCATTAGTTAAGGGAGATGATGTTAGATTAACGAAGAAATTGGAGATTATAAATCATCCGGCTCCAGAGAGTTTTGCAAAATCCAATGTGTGATGTCTAACAAGAGATGCAAGTTCAGTTACCAACACACACAACATTGTGGCTAACAACTGCCTGTGACTCCAGCTCCAGGGGATCTACTGTCCTCTTCTGACCTCAGAAATGCCATGCACAACTGAAACACACACACACACACACACACACACACACACACACACGGGGGTGGGGCGTGGGGGTGGTGGTGGTGGAATATAAGTAACTGACAAAGGAGAAAAGACCACTCAACTGAAAAAAGATAATGAGATGACAAGGGGTAAAAGTGCACTATAGAAAGAAATGGTGAAACCTGGCAGGGTACATATAACAAGGGCAATAAAAAAAAATATTTCACAAGAAACCCAATTACCTGTAAAACAAGTGAACCATTTGGTAACAATCAACAACAGCCTCTACGTTGTTAAAAGCTTCCCTCTTGATAGGACCTTAAATAGAGCTTCACATACTTTGGTGCTCTGAGTTATAGACACACTGATCACTAAGTAAATGCTCTAAATATTTCAGATACATAGAAATATAAAGGGAAGGAGCTATGGTATATCAAGTTAAGGCCAACACTGTACTTGGGAGAAAGGATATGGATGACATATGCAACAGTTTCCTCTGAGGTAGAAATGCTTCATCCTGAAGTGAAGTTTCTCTTTAAGCAGGAAGGTAAACAACACAAAAAGATTTCCTTCAGGAAGGCCCTAAGCCTCATTAAATTTACTAGGCCCCTCCCTGCCAGAGAAAGCAAAGGAAGCTGGGAGTCCCTCTCAGAGGAGTGAACCTAAACTACTATGAAGAGGCTCAGAAATGCTGGGCTGCAAAGCACACCCTGAGTGCAGAACAGCTGCTCTGGATAAGCAGAAACCAGCCAATGTGCATGGAAGACGTTTACACAAACCAAGGCACCTGGAAAGGACACTTTCCAACCTGTTGAGCTGCCTGCAGGCTATGTAGTGTGCTCCAAGTTCCCAGCTTTTCTGAGCTGTCACCCATGCTAGAGTGGGCTTTGCTAATGCAGCTAGCTGTCTTTGAGCATTTCTGCTCCTGTAAATATCCTCTCACCCATACTCCTGTAAATAACCCCAATTAAAATCACTGGTTCACCAAGGTAGACTTTGATGGTGTCTAAATTTTGGTCTCTCTAGGAAACACTTTGTCAGAGAACAAAATTACAAAAAAGAAGGGAATGTAGGACAGAAAGTGGCAAAGACTGAGGCAGGGCAGCTCAATAAGTGGAACAACAGAAAGGTTTGTAGATATGGTCAAGAGACTAAAGGCAATAGCAAGGAGCACATCTGGGCATTTGTCAGGCAAGTACCACTGAGAAATTCCAGGACCTCTGTGAATGAGCTATTTTGGTGATGCCTGGGCCAACAAATCCAAACTGTCTGGAAGGAAAGGAAAATGTAGAAGCAATGACCAATGTCAGAGGGCTTGGAAGGTTTTGAGTCTCAGAACCACCATTATGGACGAGTGACCATGCTTGGAATGGTCTGGCAAGGTGCAGTGATGAGATCTGGCATCAAAGACATGACATAGGAGTGAGAGACTAACTCACAAAACACAATTTTCTGCCGATCATTGGCTATATTTTATTGTAATTTCAATTCACCTACTTAAAACATTTGATCATCTTTAAGTAGGTTCTATGATGTAACAACAGTCAAATAAAAAAAAAACCCAAAAAACAAAAACAAAAACAAACTTACCCAGAATTTGGCCAATGAGTTGCTTCTCCATAACTGTAGTTGACAAGATCACACTTATGATTTATAACTTCTATCATCTATTAAAACATTAAGAATCTGGTTTAGGAAGTCATTTTTAGAAACAGATTAACTAGGAAATAAAGTTTATAATCCTACAGTGTCTAGACTAATCATATCCTAACTTATAAGGTATTTCTAGACATACAGTAATTAAAGCCAAAAGGCAGCAGGGGAACAAATTCAGTAAACTGGCAGTTAAAAGTGAAACTATTCTTTTTAGAATATAAGAACCATAGATGAAAATGAGTAGAAGCAATACAATGATTCTGATTAGATTTTAAAGGTACTTAAGTTATATGACAAACAAATATGCAGAATATTAAATTTACTAAGGGCTTTAATTTTCTTATAGAGTATTGGATCAAGTTACATATTTTTAAAATTATCTTTAAAAGTTTGCTAAGAGATATACTACAATGAATATGAAGTATTTTTTTTTATATTTCCTGGCAAATTTTAACTTTAAATTTTGCTGTTGTTTTTTTTGAGACAGTGTTTCCTTGTGTAGCCCTGGCTGTTCTGAAACTCACTACAGATCTGACTAGCTTCAAACTTGGAGATCTGCCTGTTTTTGCCTCCCCAGTGCTGGGATTAAAAGCAAGCGCCACCACCACCTAGCAGCTTTATTTAAAAAATTTAAGATGAATTAATCAGCATTGGTTTGCTTCTAAAAACACTGTTCTGTACATCAAAATACTGTTAAATATAATCTTGATAAACAAGCAGTATTTTATAAATATAAGTTTCTAATCCCCTAAATTATTAATCTACATCAAGAACCCCTAGACACTCACAGCTCTGATGAGGCCTGTGCCTGTTTCCATGGTACTTAGCCTTGTATCACCAATCTTAATGGATAGAATTTGAGCACCAGGAGCAACTCCATTCCGTTCAGGCTCTTCTGGAAAATGCCCAGCAGCTATACTCGCTACATGGGTTCCATGAGCTCCTATAGACAGAAATAGGGTGTTTGTGCATAAGATGACAAAAAAATGTCATCACATTTGAAAATGTTAATCATTTTAACATGTGTATTATGACAAAATAATTTAATAAAAATATAACTCAATTATATATCTAATATTACCTCAAATATATTCATGTTTAAGTCAAACAAAATAAATTTTTTATTACATGTTTATTTTTTCCTCTACCCTGGATACAACTCTGTAGTAAGGAGAACAATGTAAGCCACAGAAGACAGTATTTGAAATACACAGAACTCACAAGTAATATGATATTCAAAGTATATAAAAAAATTTCCCAAACACAACAAAGGAAGAAATGAGTGCAGACACCCTGTCCACCAAGCAAAATGTGTAAAACATGTGAAAACGCATCTCACAAAAAGGAGGTTCACAAGGCATAGAAACCATGAAAACATGTTTTGTTTCATCAGTCATCATAGAATTACAAATTACTGTCACAATGAAGTATCTCTATGTACTTTGCAACATAATTAAGATGTTAAAGGTTGACAACAGTTTAGAATATACCATACACTGTTCTTGTTAGAGAAATCTGAACAGAAGCATACTTATGAATTTAGCACTCTCACCTTTGTCCCAGTATCCAACAGCCGTGTAACATATTTACCAAGACATTCACAAAAATGTTCATGGCTGCATTATTTATATTATTCAAAATTCCAATTAACTTAGGGTTCACTGAAAGTAAATGGCTATTTAACATATAACCCATAGAATTGACAGTCAATATGAATTAATATGCAATGAAATAAAGTTCATAAGGTTAAGTTAGTCTCATATAAAAATTGAGTTTATTCCATTTATGTAATTGGAAAAAGGATAAATCATGTGGAAACTGAAACTATTTTATCACTTGTAACATAACACAAATATCCCCATATGGTCAAAAGAATGTAGTAATGAAAATCAAGAATAGTTACCTTGGAAGAATGAAATTAAGGTTATTGGGTTTTCTAATGTTAGTACACAAAATAATAAATTTCATTATAATATTTGTATATGTTTATCATATTTTAATTACATCATGTCCTCATTATCTTCTTTTGAACTCCCATCTCTGGTCTTTCTTCTTAACACAGTCATAACTTACTGCATTCTCTTTTCTCCTCACCTGCCCAATCCTAAAAGCAGCATGGTATTTCCACTTGTTGTTATAGTCTCAGCATAAAAACACCCAAGTCTATCTACAACCCACAATATTATTCAACATGCTCTTCCAATTTATACAAGCACTTTATAATGGATATATATTGATTATGTAATGTTTTACATCATAATATAAGTATGCAGAATCTGACTTGGATAGTTACCTAGTAATTCAAATATCTAGTAGCCAGTTTTTAAAAACTTACATAGAATACTATAGTGAGATTCTTTTTTATATAAGTATCTGTAGTTAGGGGTGAATTTCTCAAAGGTAAGTATTTACAAGTAAAATCATTTCATATTTATTCATGGATTTTCAGATGTTGAGGTTTTGTTTTTATTTATGAACTACTTCTACACAGTATATAATTTAAAAAAAATCACAGAATTTCTAGGCTTTGTTCTTCAATAAAAATTTCTATAATGAATTCACTAGAGCCTCACTCTGTGCTGCAGGAATTTATCCTTCAGCCACTGCATGACTACCTCTCACTAGTAAATTTGAGACAGGTACCTCCACTGGTCACAATGGAGAGCAGGTTTCCATCATCATAAATATTAACAGAGTAATTCAGCATCTCGGCTGTGCCAAAAGAACTGTATTCTTGGGCCTCTTTGTAGTTTCTCAATACAGTAGATTTACTCAAGTCCCCACTTTCATTCGAATCAATACAGGCTCTGTTGGGAAATGAGAAATAGGCATTAAAATGCATCCTTCCACTCCTCTTTCTAAAGATCACACTATTAATACAGTTTCTCAGTCATCTTCTCATTGCTTACTTCTCCCACCACTCAAATCTGATAACTAGACTTCTTTGTTTCATAGAGTAAGCAGTTAGGCTTAGGTCAGAAGTTTCCCAGAAGTCAATGCTAAAACCACACACAAGGACACTGATCCCACGGATGGTATAGAAAATCACCTGGGCAGGTGAAAAATTTATACTAAAGCTTGGGTTGGAGTGTAGTCTAGTTTTAGGATGGTTCAAACATGTAGGTGCTTACTTCCTGCTACCATTTTTATTGTCGCCATTGTGAATACAGCAGCCTTTGGAGCTTTCTGATACCACATGACTATAAACTTTAAACTTTAGTCACATTAAAGCTTTAGAAAAACATTTTTTTAAACAAAATAAAATTTCCACCTAATTTTATGGTTTTCTTCCTACCTGCTCTTTACTCATTACTGTTAAAAATTAAAAGATACATATTTTAAACATATTATCAGACTGTTTAAACGAATCTAAAAGTCACAGATGAAATGCATGTTATGTAAAGATCAACACTTTTTATTGTATATTTGTATGTGCATGTTTGGGTGATTACTGACAGTTTTGCTACACAGCCCCAAATGGACTGATATTCACTAAGCAACTTGTGGCAATCCTCCTGCCTAGCCTACCAAGAAATAAGGTTGTACATATAAATCATTTTGCCTAACCTAGAACTGAATATTTGATTGCAGTGTTATTTTGCCAAGTTAACTTAGCTGATCTATCTCTATTTAAAACATCTAAGCCCATTTTTTTTTCCCACTCTCAACACATTTTAATAAGTGTCCTGCAATATTTATGGTTTCTTTCCAAATTGTCCAGTTTTAACAAGGAGAATTTCTATATATCTCAGCGATCAATCTGCCAAAATGTGACTAATGAAGTAAGTTTTAAAAAAATAGATAAGTATAATGTTTAGTGTGAAAAATACTAAGTTCAAAAGGCTTGTCCACAACTAACAAAAGCTGGTATGATTTTCACATAGTGTTGCTAAGTAACTAGTGTTGCTATATAAACTGTACAACTCTGAGGGTTTAAAGTTCTTCTGGGTAAATAAAAACAGTTTTAATAAAGATGATCTACAGAATACTTGAGATTACCTCCAAGTCTCACCGTCATGCCACACCAAGCAGTCATACACAGGACCTGGATCACTATACTTTTTCTCAAAAGAATTGAGTAATTCCACTTGACTTTGCAACTCTTCCTTGATTAGTTTATTGGCCTATTAGTCAGAAAACAAATTAATATTAGATAAAATGTTGTATACCTCAAAGTTGTATATGGCAAAAGACAGTGTTAAACAAACAGAACAAAAAATCACTTCACTTTGGAAAAATAATAAGGAAACAAAATGTTTCTGCAGTGTTGGAGACTGAATCTAGGGTATTGGATATATAAGGAAAGTGCTCTACCATTAAAAGTTATATCCTCAGTCCACAATTCTATTTTTGATTAAGAAAAGTGTATATTCATAATAAAAGAACAATTCAAAAACTTTTTATTTGTTACTTATTTAATGCCTGGATTGCCCAAAGTTGCTGCAATTAGCACATTATTTTCATAATAAAGACAAAATGTTTACTAATGAGTTCACATATATAGTATATTTCATAGAAGTCCCTTAAATTCATTCTCAAGGTTTAACACATTTCAATGCAAGGTAAGCCCTTAAATCAGCAGTGTCTATCTTTGATACCATGAGTAGCTGTTATCTTACTGAGAAACTGAAGTTTTAAATAATGTTTTCATTGACTAGTTTCAAACGTTGTAGTTCTTTTTAAGTCATACTAAGCATAAGGTCATTTTATTCTTTAAATAAGAATTATAGCTATTCAAATTACAGCACAACAACTGCTAGAATTGTTTAAAATATAGCTTTGAAAACTGAGAATAACCTGTGAATAATGATTTATTGTCCCCGAATCTCAGAGTAAAATCCCAGAAAGCTGAAAACACTGAGAAGCTTGTTTGCTTTTTCAATGTTGTAAGTTCTAAATGATAACACTGTTAACAGATAAACATACTTTGGTTTTTCTTTTTAAAGAAAAAGTATAAAACCAAAAACATCTAAAGGACCTTATTTTCATCTATAAACTACTTTAATGGGGTTGTGTGTGTGTGTGGGGGGGGGGGGGTAAAGTAGACCTAGGTTTACTTCCCAGCATCTACATGATAACTCAAAATTAATTTAATTTCCAGGGATGCACTACCCTCTTCCGGCCTCTGAGGGCACCATGAACACATGGTGTTTGCAAACACTCATACATATAAAATAAAAACAAACAAAATCTTTAAAAACATTAGTGGGTACATTTATCTGCCGATGGTGGGAATATAAACTGGCATAATCATTATGGTCTATGAAAAACTATAGCCAACAATATTCAAAATAATATTTTTCTTTTTTAAAAGATTTATTTTGATTTTATGTGTATAGTGTTTTATACGCATGTATGTGCACCACCTGAATGCCTGACACTTGTACAAGCCAGAATACACTGGATCTTCTGGAACTAGAGTTACAGACTAATTTTTGGGTCATCCTCAAGAACAACAAGTGTTCTTTTTTTTTTAATTGGATATTTTCCTTTATTACATTTCAAATGTTATCCCCCTTTCCCAGTCCCCCCCCCCCCCCCGGGGAACCCTCTTATCCATCCTCCCCCCCCCTGCTTCTATGACGGTGTTCCCCATCCACCCACCTACTCCTGCCTCCCCGCCCTGGCATTCCTCTACACTGGGGCATCGAGCCTTCACAGGACTAAGGGCCTCTCTTCTAGTTGATGACCGACAAGGCCATCCTCTGCTACATATGCAGCTGCAGCCATGGGTCCCTCCATGTGTATTCTTTGGTTGGTGGTTCAGTCCCTGGGAGCTCTGGGGGATCTGGTTGGTTGATTTTGTTGTTCTCCCTATGGGGTTGCAAACCCCTTCAGCTCCTTCAGTCCTTTCTCTAACTCCTCCATTGGGGACCACATGCTCAGTCCAATTGTTGGCACAGCAAGTGTTCTTATCTGCTGAGCAATCTCTTTAACTCCTAAGATAACATCATTCATAACAGTCAAAAAAAAAAAAGCCTGTACCTATGTGCAAGAACAAACTGTAGTATACCTATAAAAATAGAAGTAAAATAAACCATAATACCCAGGGCACAGACAATATCCTAACATTCCTGGCAAAAGAAAGCTGCATAAAACTTTGCATGGTTCCATTTTACAAACTTCAAAGAGGAATACCATTCTATACTGTTAGAAAACTAAATCATGATGATTTCAAGGAGGACAACTGAGATGGTAGATAAGAAGAGGTACAGAGGAATTTCTATGTGAGCTGATAAAAAAGACTTCATGATTATGTTTTAAAACATTCATAAATACACATGCAAATTGATGTGGTATAAATAATGATGTCAGAACTGGTAACTTTAACACACTGAGAAAAAATTGTCATAGGATGATCCCTATGAAAATCCAGTCTACTGAATCCTTTAGAATACTAATATAATTCTGTGAAACACATAAATAAAAGTGAGTAGCACCAACTTGGGAAGAGCCATTGTTGGCAATATCAAATTCTTCTTGTTTTCTACAAGCTTCTGCAAGTGCAACTCTGTGAATTGGATCCCAGATTTTTTCCTTCCGTTCTTTCTGCAGAGACAAAAAATTCACCCCACAATCAGGCAGACAAAATAGTCACATAAACCTACATGGTTATGTTTATGCCTTGCTAGCAATTCCAATACAACAAAGTTATTAAACAAAGGCTTACAAAATCATTTCTAGTGAACATAAAAGTAGTGAATCAATAAATGAAGTTGGTTAGGAGAACAAGTTTATCAAGTCATACCAAAATATTTTTATGTTGTTATTCCTCAATTTATACCCACCCTTCTCCAAAATGTAGTGTATCATATCAGGAAACAAACTGAATTCCCTGTCACTTAAAGTACAAATAATGATCCTGGATGCATACAAAATTGGAAGATGTAAATAGGTCAGTACAAAGTGATGACTAAAGACAGGCTACAACTTCATTGGGAAGGGTAGATATTTTCAATTCTCCTGTCCATGATGCTTCATACTCTTTCACTGGACAGGGATCCATGCTTCTGAAATTGGTCTTAACCATTATCTCCATTCTTCATCACATAGTATCTTGTAACAAAAGTCAGCTAGATAAAAGAATCCTTTCATTAAACTAATAAACTGGACGATCTAGGAAGAATCTACTTCAACTATATGATGTATATTCACATGTAGATATTTTCTTTACCAAAACTGCGCCTAATACACCAAATTAAAAATGCTATTATGTCTGTGTGTTCATATTCAATCAAAGCTATGTGCATTTAAATAAGTCCTGGTTCAAGGATATCAAAGGAAGAATAGACTGTGATTAGATGACAATACCACACAGCAGGATTACTGTCAAGAATGACACTGTTTCATTGTTGAAGTACTGGACTCACATCACTGATTAGTGTCACAGTGTTCAGAAATGACGCTATGCAATACCCATAGCAGTTCCCTTAATAAAGCAAATATTTAAAACTTCAAAAATCTGCATCATCAAAGAAAGTTCTACTGAAGAGAAACTCTTTATAGCAGACTCCTAACCACACTTAGCTCTGTTTTAACTACAGATCCGGTTTATCCCATCTATATGCATGTATGCGTGTCTGTGTCATTTTTGTGCACTATATGCACGGCGATACCCACAGAAGCCGGGAGAAGGCATAAAATCCCCTGGAACTGGAGTTATAGGTGGTTATGAGTCATCTGGTGTGCACATTGAGAAGGAACTTAACCATGGTTTGATGCAAAGGCAGTAAGACCTCTAACCTGCTAGACTCTCTAGTTCCACACTTGTTTCTTATACACATACTTCAATAGCTTTACATCTGGTTATCAGAATAATACTAAATGATGACAAACTGGGAGCAAAAAGACTAGACAATAAGAAAACAAAAATAGAGGTCTATACTTTAAGGAAGTCCTTAAACGAATCTAAAGCTCAGTTTACATCATCTGCTCACCTGCACCCTGCCGCAAAATACAAAAGCTTAACCTCTAGCTTAGTTTTGCTTTAATCTTCCTTAAACTAACTAGTCCATGAACCCAAGACTATCCACTTTAAGCAAAAAACATACTCTTGAACAGTCTTTCAAAGTTCAAGTCTCTCAAAGATTTAAGACCTCATGAGAGTATCATTTTTCTTCAAGGAGGAATCCAATCTAAGCATATACTTTTGCAAGCTGATACTGAGTTTGTCATTACCTGTATCCTTTCCTTGAGAGCCTTTGGGTAGAAGTCATAACCATTTTTAATGCCAATATGATATTTTCCTGAAGGATTTGTCCAGTCTGCAGGAATCTGTAGGTAAAACAAAATTTTCACATACCAATGATACACCACTTTGAGAACAAACCATCTCACATCTAATCTACTGGCTCACATTGGATAAACAGGCTTCTGTATATGAGAAATTCTTTTAATGTTCTAAGTGGTCACTTAAGTGTCACTACGGTTTCATAGTTTGTAAAATCCTTTGAAAATGCATTATGCTATTAAACCACTATGATTATTTAACAGTTCTTTACATTGCTAACATCTCATCTCTCCTTTTACCATACTTGTACAAATTAAGCAGCAGGCAGGAAGAGCAATCAATATTTGGGACTTTCTCCACAGTCTGATTTCCTATTTACAGTAAGAGTGGCTTTCTTCTATAACAGCACCATACAGATAATGCACAGATATAAAACAAGGCTCTCTGAATCCTTGTAGACAAAGCACTATAAAATCATGTTAATTTCATGTAAGATCTGTAACACTCTCTCAAATTATCTCATAGTATTTAAAAATAGTTTTTAATAGAAAGATGAAATTAAACGACTTATACAAACAGGAAGGTAAAAATTGGAATCTAGTTCCATCATGAAAACCAAAAAATTCAGTTCAAAGGATATGAGATTTTAAATCAGATATTCTAAACTTCACCACTAGTGGGGGCAGAGGGGGTACAATTATTTCCTTCTGTGTACAAGGGGAAATATTCCATAATCCAAGTCTTATGACCATTTATTGGGGGGGGGGGGGCATGTATGTGGTCTCTCTAATGTTTTTGGAAGCAAATACACCAGTTGCAAGACGGTTTAAAGAAAGTTTATGCAGCAAAGCAAGCAAGCACTCCAAAGAAGAGGGGAGACTGGGAAGTCTCAAAAGCGAAGTTGCAAACCCTGACACGATTGCTGATGCCAAGAAGACACTACTGCTGATGCCAAGAAGCACTTGCTTACAGGACCTGGTATGGCTGTTCCTGAGAGGTTCTACCAGCACCTGACCAATACAGATGCAGATACTCACAGCCAACAATCAGACTGAGCCCGGGGACCCCAATGGAAGAGTTAGGGGAAGGTCTGAAGGAACTGAAGGGGATTGCAACCCCACAGAAAGAACAATATCAAGTAACAGGATCACCCAGAGCTCCCAGGGACGAAACCCCCAATCAAAGTATACACATGGAGGGATCCATGGCTCCAGATACATATGTACCAGAGGACTGCCTTATCTGGCATCAATGGGAGGGGAGGCCCTTAGTCCTGTGGAGGTTTGATGCCCCAGCATAGAGGGTTGCTAGATCTAGATCGGTGAGGCCAGGAGTGGATGAGTGAGTGGAGGAGCACCCTCATAGAGGCAAAGGGGAAGAGGAGAGGGTTGTGATGGGAGGAGGGGAAGGGTAAGTGGAAAGGGGATATCATTTAAAATGTAAACGAATAAAATTATTAATAATTAAAAACCTTGAAACAAGTGAGTTGGCAGCACTGCAGTTCTAAAATATATGCCATACAGAAGTTTCTATGAATATGTATGAGGTGGGTGGCATATTCATGGGGGAGATCCTCTTCTCTTCCCAAATCATGGAAACACAAAACCAGAAAATAAGTAAACTAATGAAGCTAGGATCTTATGAGGATGCAGGTTCTTCATCAGTGCATGCATGGAAAAATATCCTTGAACCATAGCTTCTGATATACTGAGAACAACCTACCTATCATAGTGGGAACAACTAATCTATCAGCAGCTTCAAGGTATTTAATCACAATGGAGTATTATGAAAATTCAAATGTCAAGACACATCCACAGTTTCTTGGTTAACTCCCTTTGAGACTGGCTCAAATGTTCATGACTGTTCTCATGTTCTCTGTTGGTTGATATATTCTGCCTCTCCAGGATTAAAATAACCTGTTATTTAAAGCTTAATTTATCATGAAATCTAGAATTTGCAACAGACAGGCAGGCCACTCAAAGAACATCACCCTGGCTATCTAGCTCTACCACTCACATCTATCATCTACCAAACAGTGAAGCTAGGCGTCACAACTCTATGACTCATATGAATAAAAGCAATGAGCACCAACCAATATAAAATTTCAAAATCTACTCCTAGTCAGGCCAATTATAAACAAGTGTTATCTATGTACTAAGTACAAGGCTGAACTACTAGTAACTCACACCTGGCTGGGTTACACCTTAAATTCCACACTTGAAAACAGAGTTACGTGGATCTCTGTGAGTTTGAGACCTGTCTGGTTTACATGAGTTCCAGAACAGCCAGGGCTACATAGACAATGACCCTGTTTTTAAAAACCAAAAAGAAAAATAAATAAAAAAGAATCCTTACTTGTATAGTATTGCTCCCCAACTTATTCCTATGTTTCATAGGAATTTTTTCTCAGGTAGAAAACTTTTGGGTGAAAATTTCATAAAACTAGATGTATGAAAATCATTAGAGGCCTACATTTTAACTAAAATTTTATCAATTGGCTGTCTAAAGAACCCCATCCATCTTCTTCAGAAAACATGTTCATCATAGTCTTGCAGTGCTCTTAACATAACAAAAAAGTGTTGCCGCAAACTGCCACTATCAGGCAACAAAATACCCATTGTACATGCACCTTTGTAAGCTCTGCCTAGGGACAACTTCAAAATATTCAAAAGGCCCTAAACTGCTAACAAAGAAAAACTCTCAAGCGATTAGACATGTTTAATCACACTAGCTGGGATATATATCACTAAAGCACTAAAAATTATGACACACTAAAAATAATCTAGTTGTCGACTTATATTTAACTATAAATAAAAAAATGTACAGGGTCCATGGATCACATACAGCTCAAAATTTGACTATACGTTTTCCTTAAAAGTAGACTAGTTATGAAAATTATAAAAAAAAAATCTCAGAGAATTAATCTCATGCTACCTAAACAGGCAATTATGGAATGTCATCTCATGTATTTAGCTCATATTTTGAAGTTATGTGTGCTATTTTTAAGAAGCAAAAGTTTACATTTTCACCATTTTAAGAAATCTTTAAAATGGTTCAAACTCCATACTATAATTACAATCATTTTCTCCTGTTCTAATGTAAGTCTGTGTGGGTATATACCCGTGTTACACACATGGAGCACATGGAGGCTAAAAGTTGATGTAGAATTCCTCTCTTGCTCTCCATCTTGTTTTTTTGAGACAGTCTCTGACTAAACTGAAGCTCACTGATTGATTAGCTGACCATTGAGATCCAGGGACTCTACTAATTCTATCTTCAAGTGCTGACATTATAAGCATACGCTACCACACCTCAATGTTACATAGGAGGTGGGATCTGAACTCAGGTCTTCATACTCACATGGCAGACATGTTATCTACTGAGCTATCTCCCCAAGTCCTCATCTCTGTCTCTTCTTTTAAAGATAGAATATTGTTATAAATGTAAATCCACTTTGCCTAGAACTCAAAATCCCTATGTCTGGAGTACATAATCTTTTAAATTATAAATTACAATTCATTTCTGAAACTCTTTAAGAGATGTCGCTAATAAATGGAACAATTTTCTCAATGAATCAAGTGTCACCATGACCATGATGTTATTTCAGTCTTGCCAGCTTTATAGCAAGCACATCCTTGTGTACACAGATGCTATCTGCTCTGACTATACTATATCTAGTCCCACTATTCTGTATGCCTGCACTAGCTTTAAGGATTTTTCAATATTTGAGTCTAAATATAGATGATTTAAAAAAATGTTTCACTTAAATGTGGTAAAGTGAAAACAACATGGTATTCCCTTCTAAGATTAGAATGGAATAGAGAAACTACTGGAAAACCACAGGACAAAGAGAACTAAATATTAAGACTTACAGGTGTTAACTTTAATTTTTTTCAAACCTTACTTTTAATGATAGTTCTTAAACACTTTAGCCTCCCTTGTAGCCCACTACCCACCAGAGGCAGTGGGAAAGAAAGGATGGGGTGAAGGGGAAGGGACCTATTTAGAAAGGTTTTTTGGAGCAACTCCCTTCTGTGTTGTCTGGAAATTGGCAGTTCAGTTTACAAGTTAGCAGCGGCAGCTCGATCCACTCACAAACACTTCACAGTTACAGCAGCAGTCCAGTTCGGTACAGTCGGCTTAGCAACACGACCTAGTGAAGACAGCCAGGCCTCAGCATCGGCTCAAGGCAGCAGGAGGAACCAGGAGAACCACCAGAAGTTCTTGGCTGTGCCAAAAAAGACCAGAGACCCACACTGCACAGCTAGCTGAACCAGCAAGCCAAGCTTGTCTCTGTCACTCCATCAAGTCCTGTTTATACCCTCCAAACATCACGTGTTCTTAGCACGTGTCTTGCCTTAGCATGTACATCCAATCAGCCCGAGTGGAAGGAGTCCTGACAAATGGAGCTTAACTACGCAGTATAAGATAGACCAATACATGTGTGTTGTTAGCAAAGAATCCTTCATGTGCTGGCTTTAATAGAACATCCTCTCCCGTGTCTGTCTGCTTCAGTGACATGTTCCTTCAGGAGTCTGCCTTAGTCTTTCACACCTGTGTCCACTTTAACAAAACTTGCCTTCGCATGTTTGCCCCAACAAAACACCATCCAACTGACTTTACAAAGAGCCCTTAAGTTTCCATTTCATACAGGTGTGCCCAACCTTTTGATATTGCTAACACAACACTGTCATATACAAAGTTCACAACCCAGAATCCATCCTACTCCCAGCCTTACATAAATCTGACTTTCTCTTGAGCCACACCAATAGCTCTCAAATGTCTCCAGTGAGCCTTAGGTTGGACATACCTGCTAACACACTTTTAAGGTTGCAATGTAAAAAGAAAGCCATGAGTAGTACTGGGAAACTAATGGAATATTAATGTGTGATGTTGGCACATTGGGTATTCTTAAGGGAAAAATAGGACACCAACTTCATACTAAGCATAAAATCACTTCTAGTCAAATTCTCTAGAACAAATAAGAAAATCACAATTTTCTAGGAGTTATAAATTTAATTAAAGTTTTCATTTATTAAATATGTATGTATATGTAAAATTGATATGTAAAAATTGAAAACATCAAGTACAAAAAAGAAAATGGATATATAAAAAGAAATTCACCCCTCAAAAAGAAATGGACAACTTAGTAGTATTAAAAAAGAAAAGAGCCAGGCTGTGGTGGCGCACGCCTTTAATTGCAGCCCTTGGGAGGCAGAGGCAGGCGGATTTCTGAGTTCGAGGCTAGCCTGGTCTACAGAGTGAGTTCCAGAACAGCCAGGGCTACACAGAGAAACCCTGTCTCGAAAAACCAACCAACCAACCAACCAACCAACCAACCAAACAAACAAACAAACAAAAAAAAAGAAAAGAAAAGAAAAAAGGAAAATGAACTTTAATAGCACTACAAAGTGACCCAAAAGCCTAAATCTGTGAAAAAAAAAAAAAAGGCTGATTTCACTATACAAATGCAAAAACCTATAAAATGATACACTGGTATTAGCATCCTGTTTTTAAAAATTAAAAAAAGTCTGGAAATTCCAAATATTAGAAGTTAAAAGTTGACCAGACATGGTGGAATATACTGGTAATCCCAGGATTTGGGAGGTGGAGGCAGGAATATATCAGAAGAGTTCAAGGCTAGCTAAATGAAAAAACTGTTACACATGATCTAGTAAAGCTGTATCTCCATGATTCAGCAATTCTATTTCTGGTATACTCCCTGAAAACATCTGCACACAGGCATAGGAACTGTGCTTTAATGCTTCTGAAATACCTGTCAGCTAACAGTTCCAAACTGTAAGACACAGTTTAATACAGCAGACAGAGGAGATAGAATATTCTGTATAGAAACCATAACATACTTCTCAGCACTGAAACTGAACAAATCATTGTTACAACAATGATAAAGGCCAATCTTAAGAATCTCACATCTTGCCCTTCCACCCCTGCCTGGTCCTTTGGGCTGGAGCAGACACAGAGTCGGTCTGCTCCTGTCCTGTGGAGAAACTGAATCCTGAGTCATCGAGGAGCCACTGCACTTAGAGCAGCTGGTAAGAACTCCATCTCACTCCCTAAGCCCCAGAGATACATCTGGGAGCCAGGGACATTCAGGGCATAGCAGCTACCCAAACCCCGCCCCTCCGGAATTCCACTTCCCTTCCGCCCCTGCCTGGTACTTTGGGCTGGAGAAGACACAGAGTTGGTCTGCTCCTCTCCTGTGGAGAAACTGAATCCTGAGTCATCGAGGAGCCACTGCACTCAGAGCAGCCAAGGAGCCACTGCACTCAGAGCAGAAGGATTTCCAGATCCAAGAAGTGGCCTGAGTCCCAGGAGTTCTTCCACCCAGGAGATTAGGAGCATAAGACCATAGAGACATCTGGACTCCGAGGAGCTCTTCAATAAGCAAGATAACTGGAAATACAGACTCCAGTCTTACACAGTGAGGGCAGGTAACACTAGAGTTAACCAGATGGTGAAAGGCAAGCGCAAGAATATAAGCAACAGAAACCAAAGTTTCTTGGCATCATCAGTACCCAGTTCTCCCAATATAGCAAGCCCTGAACACCCCATCACACCTGAAAAGCAGGATTCAGAATTAAAATCACTTCTCATGATGATGATAGAGGATTATAAGAAGGAATTAAGTAACTCCCTTAAAGAAATACAGGAGAGTACAAGTAAACAGATAGAAGCCCTTAAAGAGGAATCACAGAAATCCCTTAAAGAAATGCAAGAAAACACAAAGAAGGAATTAAACAAAAACATTCAGGATCTGAAACTGGAAATAGAAACAATAAAGAAAGTTCAAAGGGAGACAACCATGGAGATAGAAAACCTAAGAAAGAGATCAGGAGTCACAGACGCAAGCATCACCAACCGAATACAAGAGATAGAAGAGAGAATCTCAAATGCAGAAGATACGGTGGAAAATATTGACACAGTTGTCAAAGAAAATGCAAAATGCAAAAAACTCCTAACTCAAAACATCCAGGAAATCCAGGACACAATGAGAAGACCAAACCTAAGGATAATAGGTATAGATGAGAATGAAGATTCCCAACTTAAAGGGCCAGTAAATATCTTCAACAAAATTATTGAGGAAAACTTCCCTAACCTAAAGAACAAGATGCCCATAAACATACAAGAAGCCTACAGAACACCAAATAGACTAGACCAGAAAAGAAATACCTCCCGTCACATAATAATCAAAACATCAGATGCACAAAACAAAGAAAAAATACTAAAAGCAGTAAGGGAAAAAGGTCAAGTAACATATAAAGGCAGACCTATAAGAATTAAACCAGACTTCTCACCAGAGACTATAAAAGCCAGAAGAGCCTGGACTGACATCCTACAGACCCTAAGAGAACACAAATGCCAGCCCAGATTACTATACCCAGCAAAACTCTCAATCACTATAGATGGTGAAACCAAGATATTCCATGACAAAACCAAATTTGCACA